>NC_037539.1:23571043-23588841 GCF_001531365.2 Cynara cardunculus var. scolymus | reverse complement strand
GTTCTGAACTAAAGTGTTCAGAAGCCTTAGTTTGAAATAAGTCACAACTCCCCCTGTATCGGTGTATCTTTGAAATGATATTCTGATCAGCATAAATTTGACACACCTGCAAAACCAAATCAAGTAGATTTTGGTACCCAAACGAACTTGGGTCCTAATATGTTAGTATTTGGTTGGGGTATGTTGTAACTTTCAAACCATTTATTTCTATAAGATATTTTCTTTTCAACACTTTTAGATACGAAAGATAGCATATAATGCATGAAATGATATGGTCTAAAAGAAGTAAAAGAYTGAAATAATTCATTTACTCTACTCGGAGAACAATAATTTTTACTATTTYYAATATCAAATAATTCATCAACTGAATATCTTGTTACAAAACTATTCAATTTCGAATCATTTAATATGGATTTAGTAAAATTMTTCTTCTTCAGTTTAGTAGATGATTTGACTTCTTCTTTTACTCTCCAATATGTCTTTAATTTCAACACATTATCTGAACAAGGAAAAAGAAAATTATCAGATTTACTTGAATGTTGAACTCTCTTTTTCTTTGTAAGCTCTTTCTGTTTCCTCGGATTCTTTTTGAATTTATTCTTTTTATAATAAACATCCTCGGAAACAGGTTTTTGATTAAAACTATTTGTAATATCAAACTTATCAACCTCATCAGCTAGACAAACATCTGAATTTGAAAAATTAATTTCTTCATTAAGCACATTTATTTCTTTTGAGTCATTAGTTTCACACAAGGATTTATCACATGAGAAATACTCAGACTCAGCTTGTTCCGTTTTCTTAATAGAGTTTTCAAAAGATTCAATTTTATTTAAAAACTCTTGTTTTTGATTATCAAATGAAAGTTTTTCTTCTTTTAAAATATTTTCCAGCTGAGCCACTTTTTGTTCTAAAATCAGAGTAGGAATATAAGGTTTAGGCTCAACTGGTTTTACTTCAAGCTCTGCTTTTGTATAACTCTGAATAAAATCATCTGAAACTGCAGAGTCTTGATTTTTGTAACTTTCATTTAAWTTTGAATAATTAAACGGAACTTGCATTTTGTCCTTTCTTTGACGATTGAGGTCTTTTTGATGTTTAACCTCGTCAGAAGATTTTGTAAATTTTACCGAATAGGCGGAACCATAGAAAATATATTGATAATCATATAGAGGCCGGGCAGATTTTAAAGCTTTATTTAAAAATTTTGGACTTTCAAACCCCAACCTTCCCGTGGATTAAAAATTCTAGCTTCAGATGGTTTGTTTAGAAAGATGGTTTAATCAGTTTGTCCGCGTTTGTATAATAGTTCTTCTTTTTCCTTCAGAATTTGATTGTACTTAATTATTTTCAAATCAAGCTTACTTATTTTGGCAATATGTTCGTCATTAACTAAAACTAATGATTTATATTTTCCTTTAATTCAGATAACTCGGAATTTAAAGCATTGGATTTCTCTTTAGAAATTTTGGATTCAGATTATAAAGATTTAACCAAACTCAAATGACCAGCATTTTCACKATAAAYTTGGATACTTCTTTCTCTTAGCGTTTTAAATTGCTCTACAAAACTATTTGAACGCWCTTTTTCTGATTTTAATTCTTGCTGGTAATTTTGAATATGGATTTTCATCTTATTAATTAGTTCAATGCATGGTTGATGAACTACCTCATCATTCATCTGCTCTTTCTTCTTATAACTCTCGATGTTCTTTTCCAGTTCAGCAATCTTAGCTCTCAACTCCTTTATGATATCTGCCATTAGAAACAAATTGATCAGTTAAGGATCTATGCAGTGAAATCAGTTAAAAGAAATATTAACAGTTAAGCTCAAAAAGAATAGAAAAAAATACAAACACTGAAAAACTCACACAAAAACAAATATACAATGATCCAAAAAGAAAATCTAAACACAAACAAACTAAGAAACCAAAAACACAACAAAATTAAGCCGAAGAAAATAATGTCTAAGTCCAAAACAAACTAATCCAAGTCTAAAAACACTGAATCTAGTCCAAACCAACCAATAGCAACGCTTTACAATACAGATATTACACTTTTTTTTTAAAAAAAATGATCTATCTGCTCTCTGAAATGTATCTAAAAATCCACGTATATGCTTCTAGTATTGGTTGCTGCACTTGGGCTGCTGTGTAGCTGAATGAAATGTCTCCAATGAAGAAATCTGCTTACTTGACCTCTGAATAAGTTGCTGTGGATGATGCTTTCACAGATTTGTTTAACAGCAACTAGCTGTATGACTTTGTAGTATTCAGACAGCCCTTAAACTACAAACTGTCACCTTAAATCTAGCAAACAACAATGATTGATGCTGCACCAAACAGCAAACAACAAAGAACCTGTTGTTACAAGTCAAAAACAGTCCCAAAGTGAAACTTTTAGTCCAGCTGCAGCTTCTCAAACTCAAACCAGCAATATATGTTGCTGTTACTATTTCAAATCCCAAAATCAAGTAAAAAACACTTCTATGTTGCTGTCTGGTACTACTGTGTATGAACCCGCTGTTGTGTTGCTGTTTAACTGTGAAACAGTTGCTGTTACAGACTCAAACTCAAACTCAAACAACCTGCACACTGGCTGCTGTTTTGGAATTGTGTAATCTTCAAATAAAAAACAAAACAAATAAAACTGCTGCTGCTGTTTAAATCTGTTTCAAATCAACCTGCTATCAAGATAGTTGCTGTTGTTCTTGTTCTGTCTAAACAACCTGCACACTGCTGTTACTTTCTTCTCCGCACCAACACATCACAGCAAACTTTTATCTCTCAACCTTTGATAAATGTTTTGAAGTTGCTGCTGCTGTTTTGAAGTTGCTGTTTTGAAGTTACTGTTTTGAAGTTGCTGTTTTGAAGTTGATGTTACACTTTCTGTTGCTTCAAACCCAAATCTGCTGTCAAGACTTGCAAGCTGTTGCTGCTGTGTTCTTATTGCTGGGATGCTGCTGCTGTGTATGAACCTGACTCCCAAACACAGATATAAACCTTTGCTGCTGCTAAACTTTCTGTTGCTTCTTAAAAATGAAGCTGCTGTTAATAGAAGCTCTCAAAAAGATCCAAATCAAACAGTTTAAGAATACACACAGCTTAACAGATTAAGAATGAAAATGTTATCATTGTTAACAGTTTAAGAATACACACAACTTTCTGCTTCAACTTTCTATGAAAAACAATTCACTGAAGCCTCAAATTCGTGAAGAAACAGTAAGAACAAACAGCTGCTGTAAATGAATATCAAACCAAAATCAGGTCTGTCCAGTTTTGGTTAATAAACAAACAACCTGCAAATCCTTACAGAAACAATTAGCTCAAAAATAACAAACAGGTGCATATACAACCAGAAGATTAGAATCATAAACTCAGAATCATATTCATCTTTATCTGCAACTTTATCATCATCTTCTGCTTTTAAAAAAAAATTACTTCAGAATAGTTCACTGTTTTTCCGGTCCTCAAATCACAAACACAGATATTTGAGCAATGCAACACTGGAATCTAGGACCAACAGCAACATGCTCAAATTTAGAAAAATGTACCTGTGTAGCTGGAATGTGTCTAAGACAGAGAGATCCACACTTAAAATCACATGCCAGAAACAAATGCTGCAAAGTCACTTTCGAGACAATGATCGATTAAGAAGAAACTGAGTCTGGATGCTTGTTCATCAGAGTGCAGTGAATTAAGACATAAAATGATTGAAGCTGTGCCTAAGCCTCTGCTGCTCCTTCTGTCTTTTCCTATCATACCATCTTGCTGCTGTTCCAAATTTCTTGAATGTAAAATTAGTTTAACCTAATGAACATAATCTAAGCTAATTGCACATACAAGACATGATCCTGGGTGAACGAATGCTCAAGACATACAACACTGTCACCTGCACACTGTAGCAAAATGACCAAGACAGAACTCTGTGTGGTTTGAGTATAAAGAACAAACACAAACCTAAACTTAAAGAAACAGCCCACTCTAAACAGATTTCAGAACTTCAAAATAAAAATAGCAACTCAGACACACAACAGTTCACAAAACAGTCTCTAAAATTCACACAGATTTTACCTGTTTCTGTTCTAGACCTCACATTCACAAATTCTCAAATACTCGTGAATACCCAACAAATCTTAAAAACAGCCACATAGAACCTGTGTGTGTACACAGTAACCTGTACACAACTATATTGAGCTCAAAAACAGATTGAACTCAAAATTCCTTTAAAGAACCTATTGAAACTTGAAGCTTAAATCTGTTAATGCATGAGTCTACACCGGATTATGCATAAAGATAAATCCACTCAACATGTTATAATTCTAAACCTGTCAACACAAGTATAAACCGAACAACACTATGAATGTTATTCTGGACAACTTGAATGTAAACCTGTTAAAGTTTGAGTGTAAACCGATTACAACTAAAACATTAAACCTGTCAATATTAGAAGCTTAAACCGAACAACATGAATGAACAATCTAAATCGGACAACATGAATTCAAGTGACAAGATTAGAAATTGACAGCATAAGAGCAATTTAAGAAATATGATCAACTCAATCAAAAATTATGTTGAATCAAATTGAATCAAGAAACGATATACACCCAAATTGAATCAAAAACAGAGAATGATATACAAATTTGGGTAAATGGAATCAAGCGGATTAGAAGTCCGCTCAAACTTCTTAGATGAACAAGTCCTAAACCGCTAAATATTAAAACTAAATCGCTCACATTAATTGATCGGTTTACATGAATCCGCTCAAGATTGAAAACCTAAATACTTACCTGATGTGAATCCGATGATATGGTATTCGGTGTATCTTAAACCGCTCAATGAATCCGATCAAGAAGTGAACGGTTTACCCTAAACCTCTTATCCGTTCGAGCTGCGTGCGGTGTAGATGAACACCGCTCAAATGGTGTGCGGTTTAGACGAACACCGCTTGAGAAATTCGATGAAGTTGTACGCGGTTTACCCTTGAAATCGAATGATGAATCGAATCAGCCGGTGAACACTCCAGCCAAAGAGCATGCGGTGATCAAGAATGAAGCTTGCGATTACTTGAAGATTCTGGCCGGACTCATTATCCATTCAAACTATAGGGGCCATAACCATTGGGCTTTAAAAAATTGGCCGGTTTAACAAAAACAATCAATCTAAACTTATTAAAATCAGATCAAAAGCAATCAAAAACACAAAAACAAAAAATTTTTTTAAAAAAAATGGATCAAAACACTGACATTAAAAAAAATTAAGAACACGGAAAAATTTAAAAACACAAAAATCCGATTAAATCTTGATAAAGGTTGATCAAATCACAAAAATTTGTGAATAACAAAGATTCACAACACGATTTTGAGCATTTTGATCATATTTTTAACACAAAAACACAAGATTTTTATGAAAAATCGGATCAAAAAACTAAAAATAATAAGAACAATCAAGAACACAAAAAAATTCAGAAATTTTTAAAAAAAAAATCACTTATCTGATTTCTTGCATTCCAGCTCTGATACCAATTGTGTGTCCTAATTTACTGATCAATCTTCATCATATCTTCAACAATGGCAGAATCTCAGATAAAACTTGTAAGAACATGAAGAACATTTAGAGAGAAAAAGTCAATCTTCTAAGCTTTGGTCAACTCTCTTAATATGTATGATTATTACAAATGAGTTCTTCTTACACTAATTACAAAGACTTAACCATATTTATATGGTCAAACTACAAAGACAAGTCAAAGTCAAACCTCTAAAGAAAAGTTAAACACGCTGACTTTTACAATTATAAACGATCTATAAACTTTCAAGACGAATACAATTAATACTGATTTCTCAGTCCTAACACTTTGGACACCAAAATGCTAGATAAATGATGAATAAAACATGTGTATGCAATTAGAAGCCCTCTGGTCCTACATCATGGGTTGTCTATGCTTAACCAGAGCCTCTGGTTTGTCTATCCAAGGTTCATTATTCATACAACCCAACAACTCATCGATGAACTTATTCATCATGATCAACCAGAGTCCTCTGGTTCCTCATCCAAAAAGGTTATTTCTAACCAGAGACCTCTGGTTCCCCATCCAATGAGTCATGACCAACCAGAGCTCCTCTGGTTCCATGACAAACCATTTTTTTCATCCAAAAACACATGTTAATTGCAAACTCTTTAAAGATTATACAAAATTACAGCTTTTGTGACTAAAAACTATACTTCATGGGTTTTTAGAAGACCAAAACTTCGTAATTAGTATTAATCTTACAATTAGATGGAATTTTAAATTGTTTTTGGCGCGATATTTCAAGAGATATTATTTGGAATAACTTTTTGGCGTAATTACTCCAAATAATTCAAACTTCACCTTACACAAAAGTATGCCATATTAACAAGCCGTTCCCCATAAACCTCTTCACATTACCCATTCACCCTCCCCATGACGACACGTGTCCTCCAACATTAATGGCACAGAACCGTCAAGACGGCCCATGATCCCCACCAAATGACTTTTTTGCCAAACGTCTTCCACTATCATGATTACCATTTAAATTTTATTTTTTTTGCCTGTTCCCCTCCTCCACCTATAAATACCCATCTTCCCCACACCACTTCCTTTTTACGCTCCCAAAATCTGCAACTACCTACAGACGAACTGAAAAAATCAAAACCTGCAACCTCAACTAGAAATGGCATCCTCTGCCTCTCACGAATCAAACAACAACGACAGCCATGTGCTATCAACCGACGCCGATAGCCGTACACTGGTGTTCCTTCCTTTAAAACCAAACAACCACGCGATCGACCTTCGAACCAACCTGTTTGAAGAAAAGTTTGCCATCATGATAGAGTTCTTCCAGAACTGTGTACTACAAACGGCGTTGACATTAATCGACAATGGCGTATCGTTTAAATACATCCAACAGTATTGGCAGACTTGCGAGTATATCCCCGACAGCCGTGGAATCATGGGGGATATTGATGCTCCAAACGACATGATCTGTTCCGTCAAAATCTCTCGAGCAAAGGTCTCTAGAGTCCTTTGCATTCCCATACGCCAAGAACGTGGCATTGACCACTACGCCGAACTACCCACGAGCTCCAATATCCTCCGCTTCATCCGCATGCTAGGTTACAACCGTGACCTACGCAATGCCTCTGATTTTAAGAGGCAATTCCTCCCCTCAATGTGGAATATGTTCTTTTCCATATTGAACAGAGCCCTGACCTGCAAATTGGGATCGATGGATCAGGGCAACATCAACATAATGACTATCATGTACGACTTCTTTTTCAACCTACCGCTGGACTACACTGTCCTCATCTACAACAAAATCCATGCACCGGTAATCAAAAAGTGCAAGCTTAAGTCCGTAGGAAAGCCACTGTCGTCCGTGCTCTTCTCACGATTCCTTACTCTCTTCATAAAGGATGCAATGAGAAGACACGAACTACCGGCCGATGAACCATTCACCCCACAGTTCATAATGCATGGTCATCCCCCAACAATCTCCAAGGATGGCTACAGCACCGAGAGGACAGTCTCTCGCGCCATGCTCAGCGTCATACCAGAGACGTCTGAGATAAGGTAGACCTATTAATGCTCTCTACTGTCCCAAGAACCGAGGGCAGCTACCCCAGAGCACTTAGAGCCGACCCCAGACACCAACGAGGGAGCACAGGAGTCGTCTTCATCGGATGATGAAGATGATGATGATGACTCTCTTCGTGCATCCCCCAGCCCTTCACATACAATACCCATCCCCACTACCCAAAGGGCAACCACCACCACTACCCCTGGCGATCAAGGACAAAGGGGTATTGAACAAGGACGACCCAGTCCAATCCCACACCCAGCCAGCCATCCAGAGGCCATTCTTTGGGCCTCTAGAGATGATACAGCCGAGGAACCCCACCATCCATCGTCCCCCTCCCAACAGAGGGGCGATGAAGAAATAAGAGGCCCTTCGCCTCATGGCTTGCCACTACCCTTCACACACCCAGAAGCATGTGTTGCTTCTGGCATTGCTGATCCACAAGATCGTTTAGAGCAATCTTATGTTCGTGCATAATATCCCCCTTCGATACTTGATCTAACAAAAGGGAAACACATCTACTTCTCTTACCCGGCCTCTGAAGCCGAGGAAGAAGAAGAAGTTGTAGCAACATCACGAGATAGCTCCTCACTCGAGCGCTATCAAGGACATGATGGAAGTCCTTCACGACCCATATTTTCACAAGGCCATGAAGGCGCCTTCGGAGCTGAGGCTCAACCTGCATCATCCGTTGCTGCAGGGGCTACCCATGTGGCTGATCTGGTCACAAAGGCTGAGTTCCAAGCCTTTGTAGACACGATCCAGGGGTCCTTAGAAGACCTACAACTCGTCATACAAGGAATTGTCGACAACCCTCCATCCATTGACCTCACCCCCTTCGACAGTCCCTTGAAACCCTTGAAACACAAACCCGAGACAACACAACCTGTCTCCAAATGCTACAACAGACAGTCACCCAACACCACAACACCTCCTCTTCCCTTGCCACCCACAGAAACCAACTTCTCATTCATTCCATTGCCACCCTCACGGCCCAGGAAACTACGACCAATGAGACTTTAGCCTTTATCACTACCCAACTGAACACCATCTCCCAAACCATAAACACCCTCCCAGCCAACATCACATCTCTCAAATCCCACAACCGACCCCACCCCCAACTTCATCCATCAATGAAACATTAGCCTCTCTTTCTACCTAAATGACCACCATCCAAAACACCCTCTCCTCCCTCCCAGCCACCATACTAGCCAACATACCCCAACCTCCTCCTTTTCCTCCTCAACCCCCTCTGCAGGCCCATCCTTCGATGAAGCCTTCTCCTCCTTCATTGCAGAGGTGAGGAATATCATTGCCAACCTACCTATTCCTCCATCAACATCCACCTCCATGCCCCCTCCTGCATCAACATCTACCATGGAGTTCGCCACCAGGGCCGACCTAAGGGCCCTGTCGAAGGCACTTATCTTATCCTTCAATGAGATAAGTGCAAAATTCATTCATCGTGCTGCACAACCAACCAAGGCTCTCTCCCAGAGCCTTGTCGATCAACAAGCACACACCAACTCTCTCCTTCACTCAATGGAGGAGAGTCAAAGACAACAAGCCCTGAAGGCGTATCTTGCATCCTTCAGGAAGGAGAAAAAGAAAAAAAGGTGCAGAGCTTCATGCTCCAGCAACCGCCCGCACAATAGGCCACGACATGAGGATCCAGACCCCGATGATCAAGGTCTTGGACCTCATGAGGGGGAGAACCAGGCCGCAACTACTCAACACATAGAATCCGCTGCACCATCACCACCACCCCAAACACAAGAACAATCACCACCCACAACCGAAGGCACCAAAGCGAGGGAACCAGAGGCTCAACCCTCTAAAGAGGTGTAGAATGTACATGTTCCCATCGCCACATCACAAGAACACATCGAGTTGAGCTCATCGACCGATGAAAAACCATCCACACCACCAACCAACCTACCCTTCACCCCATCACCAACTCCAAACTTACCATTAACCCCCTCACCAACACCATGCACCACACAACCCTTCACCACTCTACCCATACAACCTCAACCCACAATCACCCAACCTTCATCACCACCACAACCACCAACTCAACCCGATTAACTAGAAACCACCCAAATACAACCTCTTGAACCATAAGTCACCCCATCTCATTCCAATGAACCAAAGCCAACCCAAACACTTCCATCACCTACCCCATCTCAACCATTAACCCAAACACAAACCCAAGTGCAAGAGGATATTCCTTTGTCTTCAAGGCACCCTCCTCAAGGGGTAGTCGATGAAATTATAACAAACATAGAGTCACTCAGGAGACGTCCAGAGATGCCACCGATGGAGCCAGTCATGATGGAGAATATCCATCAATACCTGTACCATGATCGCGATGAAGGCCTGACACTTAATCCTCCAATTCTTTCACCATAATCCATGAACCTCCTACACCATAGGTTTGTGAGACAGACCACCCAACCACCAAGGGTTGTTTTCTCAAACGATGGAATATGGTTGGTCATGGACATCAAAATGAGGACCTTCACCAACCGAGCCATTAAGTACATCGAGTACACAGTAGAGCGAGCCCATGGTCAGGTCAGCATCTTTAGTGATAATGACTTGATCAATCTCAATCCCTATGACTTGATCGAGCTATACGCGTAAACGACTCAGCGACAGGATTAGGGCATACAATTTAGGATGGCGAACAGAGCGATCGTGCAGACAATGGAAACGCTGGTGAAACATCAAGCTAAGAGTGATTTTGAGATTGCTCTTCAGCTTGGCATCGACAGACTATCCTACACTCCACCTGATGAAGACTTCTCTGGCCTGCAGGAGAAGAGATCTGCCTCTGTTCTTACTCAACCAGAACTGGGTCTGATATACAAAAATGAGTTTGGAGCGAAGAAATTCTTTAGGTTGACTGAGGCCTTTAAGTATTCAAATGAAACACTTAAATGGTTTCTGAAAGCCATCAGAGACAGATTGGGCAGATCTCACGTGCCAACAGACGATGGACAGAGATTGATACATGAAATATCTACAGTCATCGATTACAGAGGACTACTTATGCATTTTTGGGAAATATCACAGGGGAGACCCTAAATGTAGTCTTCTATTTTTGTCTTGTAATTTTCATTTCACCAATGTAAGAATTCATCATTTTTTCCAATGAAAAATTTGGCAAAAGATGTTTTTCTTTAGAATAGCCTTTGTTCTTCATTTATACTTTGAATGTTCTTAGAATAGATGATGTTTGCTCTTTCATTACTTAGGGGAGATTGTTAGACCCCATAAATATTATGCATAAAGTAATTAAGACAAACAAGTGATGAAGAACCAGAAGGCTGATGGAAGACTTCATGGAAAAATGACTAAGTCTGAAGAACATCCAAAGGGTCGATGAACTGACCAGAGATGCGATGGAAAGTGCATATCCATAACCCCTCTGGATACTAACACTTGGAGTTTCCTTCAGCAGTTCAACCAGAGGCAAGCAATAAAGATATGAAGATAAGGTTGAACTAATATCCCATGGAAGACAGCTGGAGATAACCATTCAACAGCTGGATTCTACAAAGTTTATCTTGTTTTAATGTTTATCCTTATTATAGATAAGCTTTATCTATTAGTAGATGATTAGCTAAATAGTCTCAGTAGATAGTTATCTTCTTATTAGCTTACTAGTATAAATAGGTGGTTAGGCCTATTGTAATTGACGACGCTTTATGTTTTTACTTTATTATTGAATAAAGTGAAATCTTTGACACTCAAGATTATTCTTTGAATGTTCATACATTGTTCTTGAGTGTTCATCATTTTGTTCATTAAAACACTATAATTTGGTTATTCTTAACTTGATTATTAGTGTTATTGAGAGATCTGGGATCAACACCTTCTAATGCGTTTTGTTGCATAGGTATGTGTGGTTGTGAGGATTGTCCACTTTGATAATTTTGAGAAGCACCTTGATGAAATCCTGCGGGATTTGGTGGCCGGTTTTGGACTTGGGTTGTCCCGGGGGGTTGAAGCCCGTGATTTCCGGCACAGAAAAAATAGGGATGATTTCTCCAATTTGAAATGTATGTTGGGAGAACAGGCTATATCTAGCATGACTCCCAACATAGTTCACCGAGGCAGGGTTACCGAGATAACTTTCATAAGAATAACTTTCACCACAAAAAACATATGCTTCATTTATGGAAGGATTTGTCATAATGGCTTGTACTTAATTTTTTCTACATTTAAATTTAAATTGTTTGTAACCAAGTTAGTTAAAGCCACAATTTGTGCATTTAAATCGGTGATGGTATCAATCTTATGAATCCCCGATGCAGTTTTTAGGAACAATGGCACAAGGGTTCGGCCAATTATTGTTATTATTAGTGACTTTCACCATACAATATCATATCCTTTGTTATAAGTTTTAGAAGTGAAACCGCCACCGCCGGTAGCATCGAGGATAATTTTAGCGGCATTAGAAAGTCCATTGTAAAATGACTCTAATTGGATGCAGTGAGGGATTCCATGATGAGGACATTTCTGAATAAGATTCTTGATTCTCTCCCATGCATCCGAAATTGCTTCATCCCGTTCTTGACGAAACATCAAAGTTTCATTTCTAAACTTCACATTTCTTGTCCGAGGAAAGTATTTCTTTTAGAAATTCTTCAGCCAAATCTGTCTAATTATCAATTGATTTTGGTGGCTGAGTATTTATCCATGCTCTAACTCTATCTTTTAATGTATAAATGAAGGGTGTCAACCTTAAGACTTCTTCAGTGACTTTACGAAAATGATCCGTTATTTCTAAAATAATTTTAAGTGAGAGTGTGGATCTTCAGAAAGTAATCATCCAAATTGGCCCATTGCTTAGATCATTTGGAACATTACCGGCTTTGGTCCAAAATATGTTGCAGTCATGTTGGGCCTACGAATTCCCGAATCCAATTTACCTAATTCTGGTGTTGCATAGTCCCGTATTCCCTTATCTTTGTCATCGACAATTTTAGCCGTGGTCTCCGGTGGTGGTGGAGGGTTTTCTCCACCATTAACGGCCATAATTTGACTTAAAGCTGGGGTTTGACAACTATTTCTACCTCTTCTTCTTCTTCTATTTAAAGTTCTTTTAATTTCTAGATCGAGAGGTAAAAGTTCCCCGTGTTGTAGACGTGGCATACAACATGGAAGTTGCTTTGAAAATGAAACAAATGACCAAGGCTCAAATGAAAGTCAATATCTCAAGATAAAAATCACACTAATCCTCGGCAGCCATGCCTAAAACTTGGTAGCATAAATTGTTCGTGTTCACATAGTGGGCACAAAGGCAGTAAGTGCACGCTGATACTATGATCATTTGCAAGTAATAGAGTGGTAAACTATCGAGATCGTTTCCATAGGGATTGAACTACTAAGAGTCAGAGAATTTCATGAACTTCTTGAGCAGTTTTAGCTTGTGACCAAAATATGAGTTTTTTTTGTGAAAATCTTAAAAGATGGAATATACTTGGAAATAAAAGATGAGTATGGGTGTAAATATTCCTTAAGACGCAAACAACAATATAATGGTCAGGAACTCTGTCTATAGACAATGCCCACAAAGTTCTCGCTTTCACCACTCCGAAGCTTGCTGGTTTAGCTAAGTAGATAAAAAAACTAAGTTCTATTACACTGAAAATTCATACTCAAATCTCTTTCTAATATAAATCATTAATTACTATGTGAACCTTAGCTAAATACATACAAAATTCGTATCTCAATACAATTATCAAATACTTGTGCATCCCTTAAGCCGTATTTCGAACTTGTCCATCTCTGGATCAAATATCTAATATTAACATTTCAAAGTGAACGACTAATCCACATTGATTTTAGTCTCGGCTTAAGTGATCGAGTTTATGAAGTGATGAAAATGAAAACATCCACATGTTGCTAATAAGTCTTAAGTTAACTCACATCCACACCCACACCCACACCCGTAGAGATGATTAGCTCATACTTGACATCGAAAGCATAATAAAAGAAAGGGAATAAGACTTAAACAACACTTTCATTAAGATAATACAAAATTATGTTGCCACAGTGGTGAGACTGTGGGCAGAAGTTACAACTAAAGAATCTTAATTACCTGACCAACTACCTAATACTACACAGGCTGTTGATCCCAGATCTTTCAATAACACTAATAATCTAGTTATGAATAACCAAATTATAGTGATTTTACAAAGAAAGTAATGAAGACTCAAAAATAAAATAAGAACATTCAAGAACAGTTTTGAGCTTCAAAGGTTTTACTTTATAAATAATGAAACGTAAAAGAGACTTTTTTCTCTATCGCACTTTTTACAATAGACCTAATCATCTGTTTATAATAGATGGCTAATACTAAGATAACTATATATTGCTACTTTCTAGCAAATAGTCTAGCTAATAGATAAAGTTTATCTTTTACATGGATAAGCATTATTAACAAGATAAACTATAATTCCAGCTGTTGATTTGTCATCTTCAGCTGTCATTATCAATGTGATGAATTCATCCTTATCTTCATATCTTCATTGCACGCTTGGATGAATACTTAGAAAATCTTCTAAGTGTTTGTCTGTCTAGAGCATCGATGAGAATGCTTCTTTCCATCGCATCGTCCATCGATCCTCTGGTTGAACTTCATCCATCGGTTCTCTGGTTGTTCTTTCCATTGATCCAATGATCTAACTTAGTCCATCGGTTCTCTGGTTGTTCTTTCCATCGATCCAATGGTCTAACTTCGTCTATCGGTTCTCTGGTTGTTCTTTCCATCGATCCTCTGGTTAGTCTGTCCATCGATCTTCTGGTCGAATCCAGACTTGGTCGTTTCTGCCTTTTCTGCCTTGATATCTTCATTGGTCTTCTGGTTCTTCATCACTTGTTTGTTTTTCATTACTTTTTACATTTTGCATTGTGGGGTTTAACAATCTCCCCCTAAGTAATGAAATAACAAAGTCTAATCTATACACATATGAAGAACAGACACTAATCTAGAAGAAAAACATCAACTTCCAAGTTTTCATTGGATGACAGATGGTGGGGTGGTGATGGTTGTGGTTGCGTTGGTGCAGCGGATGTAGATGTATATGCAGCCACCGCCTCTGTCTCCCCCTCACGAGGTCCAAGACCTTGATCATCGGGGTCTTGGTCATCGTGGCGTTGTCATTTGCTTGGGCGGTTGCTCGAGCATGAGGCATGAAACTGCATCAACAAAGGCCTGGAACTTAGCCTTGGTGACCAGATCGACTAAGGGTGTAACCCCTACAGCAACAGATGCTGCAGGTTGTGCCTCTGTTCCTGAGGCGCCTTCTTGGCCTTGTGTGAAGGTAGGTCGCGAAGGACTTCAATCATGTCCTTGATAGTCTTCGATAGAAGAACTATCTCATGATGTTTGGACATCCTCTTCCTCTTCTTCAGCTTCAGAGGCTGAGTAAGTGAATCGGATGTGTGTACCCTTTGGTAGATCAAATACCGAGGGTAGTGGTGCATGAAATGAAGATCGCTCTGAACGATCTAGGGGTTCAACATCAAAAGAAACGAATACGTTTGTGTGTGTGAGAGGTTGTGGCGAGCCCTGAGGCGAAGGGGCTCTTATCTCTTCATCACCTCTCTATTGAGAGAGGGGTGATGGGGTATGAGATTCCTCGTCTTGTTCATCTCCAGAGGCTCGAAAGATGGTCTCTGGATAGCTAGCTTGGGTTTGGATTGGACTGGGTCATCCTGTTTCAATATCCCTTTGGCTTTGATCGCCAGGGATAGTGGATGTGGGTGCCCTTTGGGTAGTAGCTAGGGAAATATGTTGGTGAGGGCCGGGGGAAGCACGATGGTTGTGCTCCCTCGCTTGAAGGGGGGACTGCTCTAAGTGCTCTGGGGTAGCTGCCCTTGGTTCTTGGGACAGCATGGAGCATTCATAGGCTTGGTATATCTCACTTGTCGATGGAATGACAGTGAGCATAGCCCTTGACAGCGGTCTGTTGATGTTGTATCCTTCCTTCGAAAGGGTTAGGCGGTGTCCTTGCATTTTGTAGACCGGGGTTTATGTTTCTGTTGCGGGGATTTATGGAAGACGTTTTAAAAAAATGGATTTTAAAATCTCATCTAATTGTAAGATTAATACTAATTACAAAATTTTGGATGGAACCAGAGGAGTTCTGGTTGGGCATGATATCTTGAGTGAGGAACCAGAGGAGTTCTGGTTGGGCATGATATCTTGAGTGAGGAACCAGAGGAGTTCTGGTTGGGCATGATAACTTGAGTGAGGAACCAGAGGAGTTATAGTTGAAATGTCAATGAAGACAAGTAGTGATGTAGGATTGACATGATATGGAGGCTTTGGTTAACAAACTAAAGGCTTTGGTTAAGTATGTCAATCCATTTTATAAACCAGAGGAGGTATGGTATTATATTCATATGTAGCATTTTAKGGGACCAGAGGCTCTGGATAGTAGAACCAGAGGCTCTGGATGGAAAATGCAAGTTTACAAATGTAAACTTTTGCTCCCCCTCAAAGGATGCATGGAGATATGATGTGAAATGTAAAAACTCCCCCTATAAACAATAAGGAGTTTACATTTTGGATGACCAGAGGCTCTGGTCTATACAACCAGAGGCGCTGGTTGTGAAAGGCGATGAAAACGAATGAAATATGATCTAGTATGAGAATGGATAAGAAAATGAATGAATCTTGAGACCAGAGGGCTCTGGTTGCAAAGGATTTGAAATCCAGAGGTTCTGGTCTTTAGAACCAGAGGCTCTGGTTGTGAAGGATGATAAGATTCAATGAAAAAATGGTTAAGTATGAAAAAGAAAGTCTTTGAGACCAGAGGGGCTCTGGTTGCAAAGACGTTGAATCCAGAGGCTCTGATCTTTAGAACCAGAGGCTCTGGTTGTGAATGATGAAGAAAAATAATATGAAATATGGCTAAGTATGAAGAGCAACGAGTCTTTGAAACCAGAGGGGCTCTGGTTGCAAAGACTTTGAAACCAGAGGCTCTGGTCTTTAGAACCAGAGGCTCTGGTTGTGAAGGATGAGAAAAAATATGAAATATGGTTAAGTATGAAAAGGAATGAGTCTTTGAGACTAGAGGGGCTCTGGTTGCAAAGACTTTGAATCCAGAGGCTATGGTCTTTAGAACTAGAGGCTCTGGTTGTGAAGGATGAGAGAAAGAAAATGAAATATGGTTAAGTATGAAAGGAATGAGTCTTTGAGACCAGAGGGGCTCTGGTTGCAAAGACTTTGAATCCAGAGGCTCTGGTCTTTAGAACCAGAGGCTCTGGTCGTGAAGGATGATTAAATGAAGTATGAAATGAAATGATGAGGACTTTGCTTTCAAAGAAACTAAGGCCAGAGGCTCTGGTCTTTAGAACCAGAGGCTCTGGTTGAGAAAAAGAATGTATAGCAAGCGAAGGAAAGCAGAGGCTCTGGTCTTTGGATCCAGAGGCTCTGGTTGAATGATGATGAAATGGAGTATGAGATGAAATGATTAAGATAAAGCTTGCAAAGAATCTAAAGCCAAAGGCTCTTGTCTTTAGAACTAGAGGCTCTGGTTGTGAGAAAAGAATATAATGCAAGTAGGGTGGAAACCAGAGGCTCTGGTCTTTGGAACCATAAGCTCTAGGTGAATGAGGGGGCTCTGGTTTCAAAAGGGAAAAAATAAGATTCAAAAGCAATGGATGGGGTCTAGAGGCTCTGGTCTTTAGAACTAGAGGCTCTGGTTGGAAAAAAAAATATGAAAGGGAGTTAGAAAGGAAATGGTTAAGACTTGCTTTCAAAGAATCTTAAGCCAGAGGCTCTGGTCTTTAGAACTAGAGGCTCTGGTTGTATGGAAAATAATATATAGCAAGTAAAGGTGGGAACCAGAGGTGTTGGTCTTTGGAACCAGAGGCTCTGGTTGGTTAAGGAGAAAGAAATGATGAGAGAAAACGAGAAACCAAGGATTGAGACATTGATATCTCAATATGTTGGAATCCAGAGGCGCTGGTTTATATAACCAGAGGCTCTGGGTGGAAGAAAAGTACTTGATAAGAAATGCCAAGTATTTGCTTTGAACCAGAGGGGCTCTGGTTACCAATAGAACCAGAGGGGCTCTGGTTACTAAGATGAAATTTTGCCAATAAATCCAAGTCATTCTATATGGCCAGAGGCTCTGCTCTTTAGAACCAGAGGCTCTGATTTAAGATACTTAGAGAAT
>NC_037539.1:23561306-23567585 GCF_001531365.2 Cynara cardunculus var. scolymus | reverse complement strand
TTTTAGTTTCAAGAAATCTTCTGAAAGTTGGATTACCCTTAACTCTAGTTCTGATGGAACAGAGTTGGTTTCATAAGACTCACATACCTGGTCATCATGCTTGGAGGAGGATTCTGCATTGGACGTGGCCATTAGACAGATGAGCGCCTTATCTTCATCATCTGATGAGGAGTCGGACACCCAGTTTTCCTTTTCGGCCATCAAGCTTYGCTCTCTTGAGTTATACTTGTATTTGTTATTATAGTAATCACCATCCTTGATCAAACGTCCTTTATATTCCTTGGAAAAATGACCAAGTTTGCCGCATCTGAAGCATCGAAGGTCATTCTTCTTGTCCTCTCTCCTTTCCTCTCTTCCTTCTTCTCTTCTCTCTTCTCTTCTTTCGTCCCTTTCTTCTCTTTCATCTATTCTATCGTTCATTTGATAGAATTTAGATGGCTTTCTATCATAGGATGACTGTAACTTTTCCCTTCTGAACTCTTTTCGTTCGTAGGGTATTCTGATGAACTTCTTTTGGAATTGCTTTGTAATCAAGGCCAATGATTTCGCGAAAGCTTTAATATCATCATCTGATTCAGAAGTTTCCTCTTCAGATTCTGATTCTACCAGCAATGCTTTCTTGGCTTTCTTCTTGTGTTCTTTGGCAGGAGTCCTTGATTTTTCCATTTCATCGGCAGCAAGAGCAAGAGGTCCTCCAATGGATACTTTTTTCTTCATTATGTCGCTTTCTTGCGCTGCAAGAGTTCCATACACATCATGAAGAGACCAGCCATCTAAGTCTTGGTTTGCTTGTAGAGACAWGGATAGCTGAGTCCATTCATCGCCTACACTTTTCAGGAATAAAACATTGTTTTCTTCCTTGGTTCTGATGATATCGTTTCTWCGACATTGATTTATCAATGTGTTGAAACGGTCATAGGTCTTTTGTATGGCTTTATCAGGGAGGGCTTTGAAGTTGGTGTGATCGTTGAGACATTGTGCTCTACAATTTTTCTTCGTCTTTGCTCCTCCTTCTAGTTGATTTGCCAATTCATCCCATAGTTCTTTCGCAGTGGAGCATGTATCAAGGGATTGAAAGATTTCATTGGGCAGGGGCATGATTATCAATCTTTTGGCCTTTCTGTCAGTTTCGACTCTTTCTTTATCATCTTCGTCCCAATTACTTTCATCTTTTGGCATGTAATATGTTGGAATTTCAGCTGTGGTACTTGTTCCTGAAACTCTTGGAACTAGAGTTTGAGGGATGTAAGAACCCTCCTGTATGRATCGCAGGAGATTCCTGTCCATACCCTCCAGAAAGTTTACCATTCTGATTTTCCATTGAAGATATTCCTCTCTTTGAAGAGTTGGCAGCTTTGTGAGGGAGCCAACATTGTATGCTGAATTCCAGTTGGCCATTGAAAATTTTTGAGAAGAAGAAAGAATTTTTGATGAGAAAGAAGATTAAAATATTGAGAGATTTTAAATGATCGTTTGATTGGATAATCAATCAATAGGCTCTGATACCAACTGTTGATCCCAGATCTCAAAATAACACTAATAATCTAGTTATGAATAACCAAATTATAGTGATTTTACGAAGAAAGTTATGAAGACTCAAAAATAAAATAAGAACATTCAAGAACAGTTTTGAGTTTCAAAGGTTTTACTTTATAAATAATGAAACGTAAAAGAGACTTTTTCCTCTATCGCACTTTTTACAATAGACCTAATCATCTATTTATACTAGATGGCTAATACTAAGATAACTATATATTGCTACTTTCTAGCAAATAGTCTAGCTAATAGATAAAGTTTATCTTTTACATGGATAAGCATTATTAACAAGATAAACTATAATTCCAGCTGTTGATTTGTCATCTTTAGCTGTCATTACCAATGTGATGAATTCATCCTTATCTTCAAATCTTCATTGCACGCTTGGATGAATACTTAGAAAATCTTCTAAGTGTTTGTCTGTCCAGAGCGTCGATGAGAATGCTTCTTTCCATCGCATCGTCCATCGATCCTCTGGTTGAACTTCGTCCATCGATCCTCTGGTTGGTCTTTCCATCGATCTTCTGGTTGAACTTCGTCCATCGGTTCTCTGGTTGTTCTTTCCATTGAGCCAATGGTCTAACTTAGTCCATCGGTTCTCTGGTTGTTCTTTTCATCGATCCAATGGTCTAACTTCGTCCATCGGTTCTCTGGTTGTTCTTTCCATCGATCCAATGGTCTAACTTCGTCCATCGGTTCTCTGGTTGTTCTTTCCATCGATCCTCTGGTTAGTCTGTCCATCGATCTTCTGGTCGAATCCAGACTTGGTCGTTTCTGCCTTTTCTGCCTTGATATCTTCATTGGTCTTCTGGTTCTTCATCACTTGTTTGTTTTTCATTACTTTTTACATTTTGCATTGTGGGGTTTAACACAGGCTCATCGTATTAGTACGTCTCTGTGATTTTTCCGGCCCCAGGGGACCCATGCTTTTTTCAAGAAGGAAGATTATCCCCGCCCCGACTATCAGTTGTTGGCTCTCTCCATCTCTCCTAACAGTCTCTTGAAAGAGGGGGGTATTTGTCTACTCTGTGGTACATGAGCTCCTCGTCCAATGTGGGTAGAAGTTACAACTAAAGAATCTTAATGCAAGAGAGTAAATACAAAAGACTTACAGCTTTAAATAAACTTGGATTAGAATCAACTCCAAATATGAGATATCCTTCAATGGAACTCAAGGCCTTATAGAAGAGAAAAGAGTTGGAGAGGGTACTATTTTATCCAAAATGATAAAGCTTACAGTTAAAGAGATATCCCACCTTCTTCTTTCATGCAACAATTTGAATGCCTTTCTTTCATGTCAGCTCCATACCTCCTGAATTTTTCTTCAAGAGTATCGATCCACAAAATTCATCCTTATCCACACAACACCAAAATCTTCCATTGTGGTAACATTGTGGGCATAGTCTCACATTGATGGTTTTTACATCATTGGTATTCTATCATCTCTTTAAAACTTTTTGGACAAAAAGGGGAAAAGCAAAGAAAAATGGTATTTTAAACCACAAAAGTATGAGTAAATAAAAAGAAATGACTCTCAAAATCGAGAGTTATCAAAGGCCATTAGGCACTTTCATGTATATATCAAAAGCTACATCCCAACAGAGATAGGTAGTAACAACATTAATGCGCTGCATTTTCAGTCCTTTGGAAACTATTATAGTGGGACCTTATAACACATCATGGGAGAGTAAGTCTTCTCATGGTCAATCCAGGGCGTTTGTGAGAAACCTTGCGTTAAAGAAGTGGCTTAAACATTAGTTCATTACTATTTTTATTACGTTTTCCAACAAAGACTCAGCTATATCCTTCGGGCTTTACCCTTGGTAGGTTAGCACTATAAGACCAAATATCCGTTCCTTTGTCAAAGAATATAATTCTTTCTGAATTGTTTCTTTCCATTTAGGCTAGTATGCTCTTTGTTTACATTTTTCAACCAAGTGTAGTGTGATATCATCATGCTCTATCATCTTCTAAGCAATGGTTTATGTGACTATATCATCAATGGGTGCTTATGATTTATCCATATATTCATATACATTCTTATAATTTGTTTGAGAATTCTTTCTTCATTGGATTCAATATTAACTTCAGAGCGTCCTTCAGTAATGATTCATGGACATAGTTATTTTTAGAGATAATCTCATGAGACGTTTTACATATTGATGATAGATGGTTGTGTCTTCCTCTTCTCTTCCCTTAGAGGAGTGACTATCGAGCCACATAGCTTCCACCATTTCTATTTGGTAGATATAAAAATAACCACAACTCCACTGTGTGTGATTACAACACATTTTTTAGTAGCATTGTGCCCTTGTTGTAGACTTTTAACCTTGGGGGTGTATTTGCAGCGCGTAAATGTGATCTTATCACTTTTGGAATAATTAAACATATC
This sequence comes from Cynara cardunculus var. scolymus, assembly GCF_001531365.2. NCBI lineage: Eukaryota > Viridiplantae > Streptophyta > Magnoliopsida > Asterales > Asteraceae > Cynara > Cynara cardunculus. The sequence continues at coordinate 23,563,657 of NC_037539.1, read as the reverse complement.
AGATATCGAGTGTGATTTATTTGACTTCAAATTTACATTGTGAACTTCAGGGATCAATATGAGACAGAGTGGGAACATTCCGTGACAATTCCTGTCATTCCATTGGAAAATATTTTTCTACCTCCCCCTAACGATGGAAAGACTGTTATAAAAGTGACAAGGAAAATCATACAATATAAATAGGTTCCGTCAAAGGTCCTAAAAAACGTATAATTGTTGGAAATTCATATCCAACATATACTTAATCGTTTTTGAGGAACCATTTTGTTGTGCTAGGGGGTGGGGGCAATTGACACATATGCTACATTACCGAACATGCTTAAATGTAAAATATCATACTTATATCTAGTTACCAACTGGTACGTATGACACTGCTTGGATAGTAGTGGGTCTAAAATTGAATAAGTAAAGTTGCATGTAATATTGCATAACCCCAAACAGATGTGGGTAAATTGGTGCACATAATCAATGCCCCTAGCTCCCATCTATATCTTTTTGATGACAGCTTATGTGAGACCATTCTTATAGGGGTATAGGGTGTTCTAGATCTATATGCAATAATCATCAAATTCTTATGATTTTTCAGCGTTACCAAGTCATATAGACTTAATAAGATAATTAGGAATAGTGAACCTTTAAAACATAAAATAGTGTTAGGAATGTTGCGAATGCAACGTTTTGTGTGGGAGATAACTGACATGCATCCATCATGTCAAAGCATCAACTAGAACCATAAAGTACTTGAACGGCCCACATTCTGAATGTATTGGTCCATAATTATCACCTTGTATTCGTTATAAGAATGAAATATTTTTGTATTATGTCCTAAGCTTTTGGATGGTCTCATACTTGGCTAATCAGTAGTGTTTGCAAAAGTTCTAGGTATTCGAGATGGCATATTATGATGGTGGTATTGCTTCTTGTTCTACAGAAGTCAACAATTTCAATTCGGATAAGTGCCTCGTTTCTCCTTACACACTCGAAATGAGATGTATCTATGTGTATTTCCAAAAAACGAATCATTATGTCATAATTATTGTGTCCCACATGGTCATGTCAAAACATATATGCTTCGTTGTTCTAAAGTTCTTTATTGCTGACAAAATGTGATTCAATGACCCATATAATCCATGTGTTTGATATATTGGCTTCTCTAACATATGTTTCCTTTCATATTCATTAGAGTTTATGTACATATGTTTCCATTATCGTAATATGATTTCACATGAAACAACAAATATCTTAACAGAGTTTTATTAATATAGTTATTTAGTTACTATTAATCTTGTGCCATTAGACAACAAGAAAGTGACAGTTTGTCGTGTATGAATTAGTTGTAGGAATTAGAGACACTTATTTTTAATAAATGCTAGTCTATCTCTTAAGATTGTGTAAGAGGTCCCATGAGACAAACACCCAAATTCATCTCGATACATTCATACACGGAATGGTCTAAATCAAATTATCATATCTGAAAACAATATATTAGTCTGATTTAAATGGTCTAAATCAAATTAGGTGTCCCAAGCATGCAACATTAACATAATTGAATTAATCAAATAAAAATATCAACCTTTAAACTAATTAAACATACTTAATTAAATAATAAGTTTAAAATTTGTCTAATTAAGAATGCTAAGCGATGATCCAAAATAAATTAAAAACTCATTAGTTGAATCCATCAAAATATATATATATAGAGAGAGAGAGAGAGAGAGAGAGAGAGAGATAGGAGCGTTCAAATAAAAACTTGACCCATTTGTGTAAACCGTATAAACCAATCTCATCCATCCATTTTCTTGATCAATGACTAAAATTACTTTACTTTATTTTAGGAAATTAAAAAATAAAAAATATTAAAAATTTATTTTATTTCAATACTAAGGGTAAAATTGGTAAACAAAAAATAAACTATTTTATAATGAAATCTTTTCACATTGAAACAGTTTCATGAACATTAATTTCATAAAGAACAAAATATAATATGCACCCGTTTCATCATACATTTATTTCATAAAGAACAAAATRYAWTATGCACMYGYTTCATCATACATTTATTTCATAAAGAACAAAATACATTATGCACCCGTTTCATTTTCATCCTACCAACTAAACGGATCAACTTCAATCACAAAGCAACATGAATCACCATGAAACTAGATCATGAATCATGAATCAATTAGAGCATCAACATTTTCACCATCATGAACCTATTTCATTAACATGTAAAATATGTCTAGAAAAAGCAAATAAACCATTTTACAATGAAACCTTTTCACATTGAAACAGTTTCATGAACATGGATGATTTTTTTCCTCCAACCTCAAATCAAGATTTCATTCCATAAGAAG
>NC_037539.1:23558718-23561031 GCF_001531365.2 Cynara cardunculus var. scolymus | reverse complement strand
GCACGTTCAAATAAAAACCGTGCATTTCTAAGAAACCGTGTAAACCAATTTCGACCAATAGGAAAATTCCCTTTTTTTCTAATTAAATTTAATCAATAAGGGTATTTCAGTCATTTACAATATTTTTTTATTAAATATGGAAGTTATTAATAAATCTTAATTAAGGAAACGTAATAAAGGAAATTGTATAAATGGTAACATTTAAATATTTAACTATATTAAAATATTAAAATTTTGGATTTCATATGTTGTCATGAGTTATAATCAGGAAACGTGTCTTGCTGAAACAATTGAATTATAGAATGAAATCATCAAAACGTAGATGAACAAAAAAAATTCACAAAATGAAACAGGTTTCATGAACATGAAACCGGTTCATGTTGCAAAGAAATTTGGTGAACCAAAACATTTTTTATAGTGAACCCATTGCATTGATGGTGTAGTTAATCCTTTTTTTATAAGAAGCAAAATGAAACCGGTGCATTTTGAAAAAAAATATGAAAAGGAAAATGAAACAGGTTTCATGAACGTGAAACCGGTTCATGTTGCAAATAAATTAGGTGAACCAAAACATTTTAATGGTGAAACCGTTGCATTGATGGTGTAGTTAATCCATTTTGTTGATAAAAAGAAAAATGAAACCGGTGCATTTTAAAAATAAATTATGAAAGGGAATATGAAACAGGTTTCATGAACGTGAAACCGGGTCTTGTTGCAAATAAATTATGTGAACAAAAACATTTTCATGGTGAAACAAATTTCGTTCACATAATGTAATTCAAAATTTAAAACGATTCACTCCATATAATTGAATATGGTGAGTTATATTCATTTTTTTTATATGTTTTATTGATGAATGTGATTTAAAGTTAAAAATAATATATTGCTTTAAAAATGAAAATAGTGTCATTAATATCGAGAAGGACGTTACCAAATGTTAAATTTTGTTTACCATTTTTGCACTTACTGTTTAAATAAAATAATTTTTTAATATATATATATATATATATATTTAATTTCCTAAAATAAAGTAAATTAATCTTGACCATTGATCAAGAAAATAGATGGATGAGATTGGTTTACACGGTTTACACAAATGAGACAAGTTTTTATTTGAACGCTCCTCTCTCTCTCTCTCTCTCTCTCTCTCTCTCTCTATATATATATATATATATTAAAAGCGATCAATTGCAAACCACTTTCATTTGTGAAATCACCCATATGAATCTGTTTCACTGTATGAAACTGTATTTCATGATTGTACTCTTCACTGTATGCAACTATTTCACTGATGGAAACTGTATTTCATCACTGTCCTCTTCATTGTATGCAACTATTTCACTGAATGAAACTGTATTTCACTGTATGAAATTGTATTTCATCACTGTATGTAACTATTTCACTGTATGAAAAACATTATTTCATCACCGTATAAATCTGGTTCACTGTATTAATTTATATTTCTTAACTAGATGAATATATATTTCTTCATTGTATGAATCTGTTTCACAGTATTTATTCACATGTGTGAATCTGGTTCACTGTATGAATTTGTTTCACATTATGAAACTGTATTTAATCTGTCATTTTCATTGTATGCAACTATTTCACTATTTCACTGTTTTATATATTTAAAAATAATTGATTTACACCTTACATATAAACGGTTCCTATATTATGTTTCCATATTTAAAAATATTTAAATCATTTCAATATTATATTTAAAAACAATTGATTTACACCTTCCATATAAACGGTCATAAGTCCATAAATCATACAAACATGATGTAATCTTCAAGAATCATGATGAATATAAAAGGTAGAAAGAATATTATCAAAAGATGATTTGATTGAGAGAGAGAGAGAATTACAGCACTAATCTTGATAATTCTGCTAATGATGATTGTTAATGACAATTACAAGGAAATTACTATTTATACTATGAAATAGTAAAGGCTACACTATTACAAAAACAATTACACTAAGGAAAAACTTGAATACAACTTTAAAGCTCTAACTTGAACCCAACATTCTCCCCCTTTGGATTCAAGTTTGGACTCTTGTGAATTTCGTTTTGCGTAGTCCAAGAATCTTCTCCAACCTTCTCAGAGCATTCCTATATTTGGTCTTTTCCTCGAGCAAGTTTATTGCATTGATCAGCAAATATCTTTCTTTAGAACTCATCCGTTCAGATTCAGCAGCTTTATCGTTCATCACCCTCTTCAAGTCAAGTGCCCTTCTTACTAATTTGATCGTACCGTCAGAATATTTATTCAACTCGCTAAACCTCATGAACTTCTTTACTTGTAGTTG
>NC_037539.1:23555562-23556853 GCF_001531365.2 Cynara cardunculus var. scolymus | reverse complement strand
GCTCTAGACTCGAGGTGCACAGAATCGAAGTCGTAGGTTGGGGCAGCGGCCTACTTGTTTCAATAACAATATTCTCCAATTGAGAAGTAGTTAGCATATGTGCTATATCCCCATGTGAAATTGAAATAATTGGTTGTTGAGAACCAATTGAGTGGATAGGAGAGGTGTGCATATGCATAGCTGGGTTAGCTATGTCTGCTTCAATACCAACATTCAACACATGAATGTCAGTAGTAGATGTGGTTGCCCGGCTAAGTATTTCAGTTTGGGAAGGAGCTTGATCTTCTTTTTCTGCTTCACTCTCACCCTCTCTATATTCTTTTCCTTCCCGTTCTCTCAACCTCTCTTCATTTTCAACTCCAACACCCTCATCCCCTCCTTCATTTGATAAACCTTGAAGAATACGATCATAGTCATCGTATTCGTCAACATCAAATGATAAAAAACGTAGATTCGGACAAGGTTGCTAAGCTGAATATTCCGGAAAGATCGTAGCAAGATCATCAACAAATGTTCCAACATGAATATTTTAAGCATTTGCTCCATCATCATCATCATCATCATTGTATTCATCACCAGAATCAGCCTGATTATCAGATTCAGTAGCTTCCGAGCTTGGGGAAGCTGTGGAAGTTCTGACAGTTAAAGTCCGTTGCTGATCAGAAGCTCCCCCCACCTGTTCACCCCTCTCACTTTCATTTTCTCTCATCACACTACCCTGTTCAGGTAACCCTTGTTCCTGAACTCTCTCTTCTATTTCTATTTCTCTCTCAGCTGAGGCATGGGGTGATCCTTGGGCAAGTTCAACCGGTTCTGGTAGAACTATTGGATCTATCACTCTTCTATAATCTATTACGCACTGAGCATTCTGATCAGCTAAAGCAATTAATTCTGGTGGAACTGGCATTATCGAATCCAAATCTTCTACTTCTGTATGCTGCCGAATTCTGGTCATGATAAATGTTGGCCCTTTTTCTGAATTTGATCTGGCCGGGATATCTTCAATGGCATTCATCATGGCCTTTATGAATAGTTGTAAAAATCTCTGAAAAGGCACGAACTTTCTTGCCTTGGACAGAAATCTTTTGGCATTGACAAGCTCACGAAGTTCATTCCATATAACAAGTGCATAGTCATAGTGTCTTGAAAATGCTATGCCATGAAAGAATTTGAGGAATGTGCTACTACAAGTATCTATTCCTTGGGTTTTGGATGTTAGGCATCGATTCAGGATTGAGAAAAGCAGATGCCATATTGAAGGTAGAAATCGTCTCTTGAACTGGGTAGGATT
>NC_037539.1:23551932-23555462 GCF_001531365.2 Cynara cardunculus var. scolymus | reverse complement strand
ATTCGAAGGTATGGAATTTGTATAGCTACGTGGTTAGCTTGAAAGTGGAAAATGATTTGATTTTACCTTTTTGCGTATTCATATATTTGTTATATATATGAATAGTTGTTTTATAAAGGTTTTGGTGATCATTCACCCTGCAATTACATGATTAGGGTAACTCACTAGACTTTTCAGTCTAACCTTCGTTTTTGTGATTTTAAAATGTGTATTGCAGGAGGTGTAGAAGGTAAAGGAAAGAAAAAGATTTAATGCTTTTCTTATATGCATTTTGGATGATGAATTGCTTCTGATGAGTAGTTTTGTTGTTTAGTACAAGATTGTATTTTGAATTTTTGGACCTTGTATTTGGTCAAGATAGTTTCTTGTACTATGGGACCCAGATGTATATGAATATGTATTTCTTTGGTATGAAATATATGTGTTACATGCAATGTGTGGGTTGGGGTGTTACAGTTTAAGATCATATGTGAACAATAATATCTATATAGGTTGAGTTCCGATGAGGAGAGTTAAGGTGAGAAGCACAAGAAGAGATCTACACCCTTGGATGCACATTAGGATGAGATGCACCAAGGTGAGATATACCAAGACGCACCAAATCAATCCCCGTATCAAGTGTGATTCATTGGTAGGTTTGAGATTAAAGGCGATCAAGGGTCCACTTTATTTTTTACGTTTCTCACCTTAACTTTCCTTTTCACACGATTCTTCATCTCTCTCTCTCTCTACACACACACACACATATGTATATATATATATATATACACACACACCCATATATATATATATATATGTAGGGGTTGGTTCAAATGTTAACCAATATTATTGTGTTAAATTTGTTAACCAATCTTGACTATTGATTCTTACAATAAACGGTTATGATTAATCAATGATAAAAAAATAATTTTTTAAATTTACAATTTCCAAAAACATATGTGAACAAAGGGGAAAAAAGTATTTAGGTAATTTTCTCTTGATTAAATTTCAGTGTTTTATTTCTGGTAAAAATTTTAATCCGGTACCCCCCATTTGGTATCAGAGCAATCATAGTTTTTTAACTTGTGTAATATTACTAGTCTTTTAATTTGGTATATTATAATAGTTTTTACGTATTATAGACTTTAATTCATATTAATTATAGACTTTAATTCGTATTAATTATAAGAATAAGTTTCATTTCCAAACCCTGAAAATTATTAATAATAACATAAAGGCCCTTGTTAATATATGAATAGCCAAGAATTACATAAATATTATTGTAATCAATCTTGTTCTACTCTTTGCTTTTATAATAAGATTATAAGAAATAATCCTGAGCTTCATAATACAGGTAAAGAAGTAGTTGCCAGAAAGAAACCATCTAAAGAATTATATTTTAAAAGATATAAAACAATAGAAATATGACGACATAAATAAATAATAGAAATTCAATAATAACCAGATCAACAAGTATGTTAGACAAATTTATGAATAAAAAAGAAGAATATGATACTAAACTAGAAGAAATAATAGACCCAGAATATGATTATGAAAAATTCCAAACTCATGGTTTACATTTATTAAATCCAGAAGTATTATAAAATAAAGGAATATTTGAGAAATCAACTCAGTTTTTTAAACATAATAGAGAAATAACAGTCCAATCTATAAAAAATCAAACTAGAATTTTAGACATCGTATCCCAAGAAGCTGAAAGACATTTAAAAAGACAATTTTAATTTCATACATTTAGGATTAATAGTCATAGGAGTAAAAGGATTAATGCGAAAAAATTTAGGATGTAAAATATTAATTACTTTTTTTGATAACAAAATTTCTAATATTGTTAAAGGAATGATAGCAAACACAAAAGTTGATTATATATTGTAGACTACAATAAAAGTATTATATATTGTAGTCCAGACACATAAAGATAGGAATACAAACAAGAGGATATGAAGATGTAGAACAAAGAGATAATTTGTTAATATCCTTAGGAATACTAGGTAGATGTTCTCTTACTTCAAAGACAAAATATAAAGTATACATAGATAAGGTATAGACTTAGTTAGCAGTAGAGGAATAAAAATGGTAAAACCAAAAGAATTTTCTTCAGAAGAACTAATCGGATTAGATTGAAACCTTAGTGTTTTTGAAGAACAAAAACCAAAAATGGTTGCCCCTAAAGATGTTTTATTATATACAGATAGATATGAAAAAACTAGTCTAAGATTCACAGATTATATTTCAGTACCTAATCAAGAATATGAAGATGAAATAGACAACAGTTCTAAAAGTACAATGGATACTGATGCAGTTATATAGAACTAATGAATAGTGAAACTGACAAGATAATATTTCCAAAAGAATTAAATATGAATTTAAATAAGGAAGAATTATTACAATTAGAAGATCAATTATACTTGTCAAAACAAATTACAGAACAAGAATACATTTATTACGATGAATTTAAAAATATAAAAATAGGTCGATTACAAGAAGAAGATCAAACAACCCTAAATACAGATACAAGTTACCAAAAAGAACTATTAGATGAAGAAGCTGAAAGTTATAGAACTACTGCAAAATCTCCGTTTGAAAGAACAGTTCCCTAGGAACAATTCTCTTATAATAGTTTTCCTCCAAGAGCAGCCTATGAAAATTACAAAGAACCACCGAATAATCATAAGTATATAGCCAGAGGAATAGAAAGACCTTTAGAACAACCAATAAATTTTTAGGCAGAATCAAAAGGATATATATTAAATCTAACAGCCCATGATCCTCAACTATGGACTAATGTAATAGATGTTTGGAAAAGCACACTAATAGCCCATTACTATAGACTTCATCAAGAATTAGAACCTCAAGATATGTATAGATACTTAGAAACATTTTTAGGAGAAAGTACTTGTTATAACCAGGTTTGAGACAACCTGGGATTGAGGTAATTTATACATGTATATTATGTGGATTACGTGAAATATGCATACCAAAGTAGAAATGCATGAACTATATATGTGAACATGATATTGTGCATGCATATATGTGAAAAGATGACATGACATATATGATTTATACATGCATACATGTGGTGTGAAACATACATGAGGTGGTGCTTATTGTGATAAACTATTCGAGTGGAATCATTATTCTATTATTTAAAGCTTATATCCTCATGGTTAAGAAATCATGAATTTTATAATGCAAATCCACCGCCTAAAGTTATTTCTATTGGACAAAAGCTTTCACCGCCTTTGAAGTTTTATTATTAACATCCTCCACCGCCTAGGTGAGGATATTTAAAGAAGAGTTTGATAAGGTTATTCTTATCACTGTCACTCTCTTAGAAAAGAACCTGTGTGTGAGTTAAGGTGTTCTTGAAGATTCTGTGTTAAGAATAAAGCTTTTGCTGTGTGATTTTCATCAAGAAAGCTGTTTGGTAAGGTGAGTTTTAAACTACCGTTGAGTATAAACTATAATTTTTAAACTACCGTTGATTATCAACTGYTGAGTTTGATATTGGTTTTGAAGTTAAGATGATAAAC
>NC_037539.1:23547487-23549082 GCF_001531365.2 Cynara cardunculus var. scolymus | reverse complement strand
AAACATTATACACAACCTTAGTTATAGACCAAGACATAGACAATTTAATTTCCAAATTAGAAAAAATAGGAATTATAGGGTAAAATATTATTAGATATTGGAAGAAAAACAAGGTTCAATGTGAGTTAAAAATAAAAAATCCAGAATACATAATAAAAACAAAAAACATAGAACCCACTAATGAGGACAGAAAAGATTTTAAGATGCATATCTCAGAATTGTTAAAATTAGGAGTAATTAGAAAATTCGACAATCTTCATAGGTCAACAACTTTTATAGTAAGAAAGCATTCAGAAATAGTTAGAGGAAAAAGTAGAATGGTAATAAACTATAAGAGACTTAATGATAATACCATAGATGACGCTTATAATATTCCAGACAAAACAGTACTTATAAATAAAATACAGAATCGTAAGATATTTAGTAAATTTGATTTGAAATCAGGATTTTGGCAAGTTAAGATGCATCCATACAACATAGAATGGACTGCATTTACTTGTTCTGAAGAACATTATGAGTGGTTGGTAATGCCCTTTGGACTCAAAAATGCACCAAGTATTTTTCAAAGAAAAATGGAAAATATATTCAATAAACACAATAATTTTGTAGCCGTATATATTGTTGATATATTAGTTTTTAGCAGAAATAAAAAGGAACACWGAGGACACCTACAGATTGTATTTTCAGAATTTATAAGACATGGTTTAATTCTAAGTAAAAAGAAAATGCAATTATTTAAAGAATATATAGATTTTTTAGGAGTTAATATAGGAGAAGGAAAAATCAAATTACAGCCTCATATAGCCCAAAAGGCATTAGAATTCCCAGACAAATTAGAAGACCTAAAACAACTCCAAAATTTTTTAGGATTAATAAATTATGCTAGACCCTTTGTGAAAAATTTAGGAAAAATAGCTGGACCCCTATATGCTAAGACATCAATGACTGGACAAAGATATTTTAATCAAGAAGATATAAAATTAATACAACAGCTAAAACAACAAATAAAAACCATACCAGAATTAGCATTACCCTTAGATTCAGACTATCTAATAATAGAAACAGATGGATGTAATACAAGATGGGGAGCTATACTTTTATGCAAACCCCATAAATATGCTGATAAAAGCACAGAAAAAATTTGTCGTTATAATAGTGGAAAATATAAAGAAAAAGGAAATATTAGCAGTATAGATGCAGAATTATTAGCTATTAATTACGCCTTAGATAGTTTTGAATTATTTATAATTTCCAAAAAAGAAATTACTATTAGAACCGACTATGAAGCCATAGTCTCATTTTATAATAAAATGGATGGAGAAAGTAAAAGAAGTACTAGAAGAAGATGGCTAAATTTTTTAGACAGAGTTAATAACACAGGACTAAATATTAATATAGAACATGTAACGCCCCAAACCACACATTGCATGTAACACATATTTCATATAAAAGAAATATATGACATTATCCCATTCAGGTCCCTTAGTACAAGAATCTATTATAACCAAATACAAGGTCCAAAAATTCAAATACATTTCTTGTACTATTCAATCAAAACTATACATCAAGACAGATCTTCATGCAGAAATGCATAT
>NC_037539.1:23544906-23546582 GCF_001531365.2 Cynara cardunculus var. scolymus | reverse complement strand
AATAAATTCCAACATCTTTGTCCGGATAACAAGTCCGGACAATACATCGCCCAAAGCTTTATCGATTTAACACAATAAATTTCAACAACTTTGTCCTGATAAAAGTCCGGACAATACATCGCCCAAAGCTTGATCGATTTAACACTTAAAATAAATTTCAACAACTTTGCCCGGATAAAAGTCCGGACAATACATCGCCCAAAGCTTGATCGATTTACAAATAATCCGGACAAGCTTTGTCCGATTTAAACTTAATCCGGTCACCCTTTGTCCAGATAAAACTCTTAAACAAATACATAATTTCTTTTAATAATAATCAACATTCAAATAAAACCAGTAACAAATTTTATGTTAGAAGGTTTAGAAATCACTCACCTTAACAAACTTTTTGAAACCAAACACTTGAAATCAGGCACTTGCAATCCGGTCAACTCTTTCTCTTTTCTTAAATCGCTCACTTAACTCTCAATTTGGCAGGAAAAAGCAATGAAGACTAAAGCTTTCTTTTATACCTTTCCAAAACAAGAAAGGTCGGCTACATACATACACACACACACACCATACATTCTCATGCATATGCATACATCCACACAAACCATGCATTCTTATAATATGCATACATCCACACACACCATGCATGTGGGTATAATCACATATACATATACATAATTTTTATACGCTAGCATGATCAAATAAACCAAATTTATCATGATGTCACATAAATATTTTGTAACAAATAATCACATATTTACTACCTCAGGTGATAACCAAGATCTAGTTATCACAAAACACATTAAAGGAAGTGATAATAAAGCAGCAGCCATTTTAAGTAGACTAATAGAACAAAAAGCTAATTAAAAAATGAATTGTAAGGTTTGCAGAGATTTATACCCAACTCATTTCAGATTTTGTACTTGTACTTGTCTTTCTAATTGCTTGTATGTTCCATACTTAGAAAATAATTTGATAATTAGAAAGAAAATAACCATGTTTGTATCTTTAGATATCCCCTTTGAAGTAAAATTTTTAGTTGTAAGAAAAATCAAAGAAAATATTAATGATCGTTTAGAATTACGATGGTTAGATTAATCATAGATTAATCTTCTTTATTACTAATATCTTTTTGCAGATGAGTAATAGACCATTTAGCCCAGGCTTTTCCCCGGTACTACATCCTCTCCTCGACCCTTTATTATTAATAATAATAATCAAAATAGACCAATTTTCAGAGAAAATATGAGATTCGGTCCTTATGAAATGACCGTTTATCCCATAGATGATAGATGTTTTACAACTTTAAAAGAATTTTCCCTTAGCAAAGAAGAACAAGTCTTAATTGTTATAACCAAGTTTGAGACAACCTAGGCTGAGGTCATTTATACATGTTTATTATGTGGATTACGTGAAATATGCATATCTAAGTAGAAATGCATGAACTATATCTGTGAACATGATATTGTGCATGCATATATGTGAAAAGATGGCATGACATATATGATTTATACATGTATGCATGTGGTGTGAAGCATACATAAGGTGGTGTATATTTGTGATAAGTTATTCTAGTGGAAACATTATTATATTCAAAAACTTATACCTTCATGGTTAAGAAACCATGAATTTTATAATGAAAAACCCACCAACCAAGATTATTTTTATTGGTTAAAGCTTTCACC
>NC_037539.1:23542801-23544243 GCF_001531365.2 Cynara cardunculus var. scolymus | reverse complement strand
CCTTAATTGGATATTTATATTTTTATATGTGTACTTGCATATTATATGTATGCATGGAATATGGATGTATGCATATGAGTGCATGTGTGCATGGAATACGATGTATCGAGATTTAAAACCTTTTTATTGGTGGCCAGGATTGAAAAGAGATATAGCACGATATGTGGAACAGTGTCTAACATGTTTACATGTTAAAATTGAACATCAGAAACCTTATGGAAGCCTTCAATCTTTAGAAATACCTGTATGGAAATGGGATCACATTACCTTGGATTTTATTATGAAGTTACCTCGAACTCCAAAAGGGTATGATGCGATTTGGGTAATTGTTGATCGTTTGTCTAAATCTGCGTATTTTCTACCGATTAGAGAGAAGTACTCTTTAGAAAAGCTAGCGTAAATTTACATCAAATAAATTGTTAACAGACACGATGTTCCCTTGTCTATTATCTCTGATAGAGATAGTCAGTTTACTTCAAAATTTTGGGGAGGATTACAGAAAGCTTTGGGATCTGAAATCCGATTAAGTACAACTTATCATCCACAGACTGATGGGCAGAGTGAAATAACTATTCAGACTCTCGAAGATATGTTGAGAAGCTGTATTATTGATTTCGGGGGATCATGGAAAGATCATTTGCCATTGATAGAGTTTGCATATAACAATAGTTACCATTCTAGTATTCAAGCGGCACCATATGAAGTGTTATATGGACGTAAATGTCGAACGCCGTTATGTTGGAATGAGGTGGGTGAAAAACAGCTGACAGGTCCTGAAATTGTCTAAGAAACTTTTGAAAAGATCGAACAGATCTGTGAAAGAATCAAATCTGCACAAGATCGCCAGAAAAGTTATGCAGATAATCATCAAAAGCCGATTGAATTTGATATAGGTGATTTTGTAATGTTAAAAGTTTCGCCATGGAAGGGTGTTATCAGATTTGGAAAGAAAGGAAAACTCAGTCCGAGGTATGTAGGGCCGTTCAGAATATGTAAGCGAATTGGGCCAGTAGCATATCAGTTAGAGCTGCCAGAAGAGCTGAGTCGGATTCACAACATTTTTCATGTATCGAATCTGCGAAAATATTTGGCGGATCCGAATATAGCTATACCATTGCCAGAGATTCAATTAGATAGTAAGTTGAATTTTGTGGAAACACCGGAAGCTGTTATTGATAGAAGAGCAGAGTGTTGAGAAACAAGAAGATAAGTCTGGTTAAAGTTCAGTGGAAGTTTCACAAAGGACCAGAAGCGATATGGGAATTGGAGTCAAAGATGAAATCAAAATACCCATGGCTTTTTGATTAAAGAAATTTTGGGACGGAATTCTTTTGAGGGGTGGATAATATAATAACTGGATCCTGGTTCTTACACAAGGTAATTAATGTGTGATTATTTGATTAAATAATTACGTGATAGCATGATAATTTGATACATGCTGG
>NC_037539.1:23538220-23542616 GCF_001531365.2 Cynara cardunculus var. scolymus | reverse complement strand
ATGTGCATTTGTGCCTTAATTGGATATTTATATTTTTATATGTGTACTTGCATATTATATGTATGCATGGAATATGGATGTATGCATATGAGTGCATATGTGCATGGGTTTGGGTAAGCATGAGGTGGAAAAGTAGAAGGCGGTTTAGCCGACCTTCCACTTTTGGCAAGTATAAATAGAGGCTTAGCCTCTTCATTTGCTTCTTCTTGCTGGTTTTGAGAGAATTGTGCTTTTAAAAGAGAAATGTTGTATGGATTGCAAGTGTCAAGTTTCAAAAGGGTTGATTTCCAGAATTTGGTTTCAAAAGCTTGTTAAGGTGAGTGGTTTCTAAACCTTTTTGCATAAAATTACTAATGGTTTTATTTGCATGTTTCATGTTATTATTCTTTAGAAAGAAACCTTGCATATTTTTGTTTAAGTGTTTATCCGAACAAAGAGTGACCGGATAAGTATTTAAACCGRACAAGCCTTGAGCGGCTTATTGTCCGGATTAGTTAAACCGGATAAGCCTTGAGCGGCTTATTGTCCGGATATTGATTAACCAGCCAAGGGTGGTGTAGGGTATTGTCCGGACTTGTATCCGGATAATGATGATTTTGTTACTAAGTGTTAAACCGACCAAAGCTTATGTGGTATGTTGTTCGAACTTGATATCTGGACAAAGTTGATTTTAATCTTAAGTGTTTTAATCAGGATACCACCAGTTGAAAGTCAAAGAAGGTGATATAGCAAAAACAGCATTCCGAACCAGGTACGGGCACCATGAATTCTTGGTTATGACATTTGGTTTAACTAACGCACCTACAGCTTTCATGGATCTGATGAACCGAATATGTAGAGAATACCTCGACAAATTTGTCATTGTATTTATCGATAATATTCTTATATACTCCAAAACCCAAGAAGAGCATGCAGAACATCTTCGATTGATCCTTGAGCTTTTGAAAAGAGAAAAGATGTATGCTTCAAAGTGTGAATTTTGGCTAAGAGAAGTCCAGTTTCTGGGGCATGTTATATCTGAGGATGGAGTAAAGGTAGACCCAGCAAAGATTGAAGTCGTTGCAAAATGGGAGGCACCGAAAACACCATCTAAAATTCGAAGTTTCTTGGGATTGGCGGGCTATTACCGCAAGTTTATTCAAGATTTCTCTAAAATAGTCGTTCCTTTGATGAAATTAACTCGAAAGAATATAAATTTCAGTGGGAAGAAGAACACAGAAAGCCTTTCAGTTATTAAAAGATCATCTTTGCAGCCCGATACTATCATTACCCGATGGAACTGAAGACTTTGTGGTATATAGTGATGCATCGAAGTTGGGTTTAGGTTGTGTCTTGATGCAAAAAGGGAAAGTCATATCATATGCATCTCGACAATTAAAAGATCATGAAAAGCACTATCCAACTCACGACATGGAATTGACAGTGTCTAACATGTTTACATGTTAAAATTGAACATCAGAAACCTTATGGAAGCCTTCAATCTTTAGAAATACCTGTATGGAAATGGGATCACATTACCATGGATTTCGTTATGAAATTACCACGAACWCCAAAAGGATATGACGCGATTTGGGTAATTGTGGATCGTTTATCTAAATYTGCACAYTTTCTACCRATAAGAGAGAAATACTCTTTGGAAAAGCTAGCGCAGATTTACATTAAAGAAATCGTTACTAGACACGGGGTTCCTTTGTCTATTATCTCTGATAGAGACAGTCGGTTTACTTCAAAATTTTGGGGAGGTTTACAGAAAGCTCTGGGGTCCGAAATTCGATTAAGTACAGTTTATCATCCACAGACTGACGGACAGAGTGAAAGGACTATTCAAACTTTTGAAGATATGTTGAGAAGTTGTATTATTGACTTCGGAGGATCATGGGAAGAGCATTTACCATTAATAGAGTTTGCATATAACAACAGTTATCATTACAGTATCCAAGCGGCACCATATGAAGTATTGTACGGATGAAAATGCATAACGCCGTTGTGTTGGAATGAAGTGAGTGAGAAACATCTAATAGGTCCTGAAATTGTACAAGAAACTTCTGAAAAGATTGAACAGATCCGCGAAAGAATCAAAACTGCACAAGATCGCCAAAAAAGTTATGCAGACAATCGTCGAAAATCTATTGAATTTGATGTAGGCGATTTTGTAATGTTAAAGGTTTCGCCATGAAAGGGTGTTATCAGATTCGGAAAGAAAGGAAAGCTCAGTCCAAGATATGTTGGGCCATTTAGAATCTGTAAGCGAATTGGGCCAGTGGCGTATCAATTAGAGCTACCAGAAGAACTAAATCGGATTCATAACACTTTTCATGTGTCGAACCTGCGAAAATGTTTGGCTGATCCGAATCTAGCTGTACCTTTGCCAGAAATTCAATTAGACAGTAAATTAAATTTTGTAGAGACACCAGAAGTCATGGTAGATAGAAAGATTAGAGTAMTGAGAAACAAAGAGATAAGTCTGGTTAAAGTATAGTGGAAGTTTCACAAAGGACCAGAAGCGACATGGGAATTGGAATCAAAGATGAAATTAGAATACTCGTGGCTTTTTTATTAAAGGAATTCTGGGACGGAATTCTCTTGAGGGGTGGATAATGTGATAACCAGATCCTGGTTATTACTCAAGGTAATTTATGTGTGATTATTTGATTAAATGATTATGTGATAGCATGATAATTTGATACATGTTGGTATGTGGATTTGTGCATTAATTGGATATATATATATATATATATATATATATATATATTTGCATAACATGTGCATGGATGTATGCATGGAAAAGGTATGTATGCATATGTGTTTATATGTGTGCATGCATGGTGTATGTATGCATGTATGTGGTTATATGCATAGGTGTATATGTGGGATTGAGATGCATACACGTGGCTATGTGAGTTAGCCGACTTTCCATTTTGGGTGAGTAGTTTCTAACCTTTTTGTATAAAGATTTTACTGGTTTCAATTGCATGTTTCGTATTGTTCTTATTTGAAAAGAAACCATGATTTTTATTTGTCTAAGTGTTTGTCCGGACAAAGGGTGACCGGATAAGCATTTAAACCGGACAAGCCTTAGGCGGTTTATTGTCCGRATTGTCTTAAAYCRGACAAGCCWTGAAAGGTTTATTGTCCGGATTGTTTTAAACCGGACAAGCTTTAAACGGTTTAGTGATCGGACTAGTTTAAACCGGACAAACCATGAGCGGTTTGTTGTCCGGAGTTGGTAAACCGGGTGAATGTTGAGCGGTTTATAAATGATAGTATTATTTATGATTTTAAACTGAGAAGTAGGAATACGACCATGTGGTGAGCGGTTTAGTCTTAAACCGGATGAGTCTTGAACGAATTGTTGTCCGGATTTGCTATCCGTTCAATATGAATGTTGTTCTAAGTGTTAAACCGTTCAACGAATGTATGATGTGTTGACCGGATTAGATGTCCGGACAAAGTGGACTTTAGTCCAAGTGTTTTAAACCGGATGATTGTTGACCGGACTTGTTGATCGGATTTGTGAGGATGTCTTGTGTTTTAAAAGAAATTATTATTTTGTCATAAAAATGAAATTTTGATTTAAATGTTTTCAAACTGATAATAATTCCAACGATTGCAGTTTATTCGGAATTATTTTACAAATGTTTTGATGAAGTGATAAGGGTGGCATATCAAGGAGAGGTGTCCATTTGATATAAGGGTGGTATATCAAGGAGAGGTGTCCATTTGATATAAGGGTGGCATATCAAAGAGAGGTGTCCATTTGATATAAGGGTGGCATATCAAGGAGAGGTGTCCATTGGTTATAAGGGTGGCATTGTCYGTGTGTGATATTATATAACACTTTCTATTATATCCCTTAAGACTACCGTGGTCTGGAATCTTTATTTCCTTGTGATTTAAGGATTTAGGATCAAGGTTCTTATTGGAAATCATAGTCTGGATGTTATTGAGAAGGAAACGTCAGGTTTGGCCTGAATAATTGTTTAAAACCTTAATTGATAAAGAAAAGGTTTAAAATGATATTAAATGGAACCCGATTGGTTCAAAAGTATGGAATTGGTATAACTACGCGGTTAGCTTGAAAGTGGAAAAGAATTTGATATTACCTTCTGGCATATTCATATATTTGTTATATATGTGAATAATTGTTTTATAAAGGTTTTGGTGATCCTTCACCCTGCAATTACATGATTAGGGTAACTCACTAGACTTTTTAGTCTAACCCTCGTTTTTGTGATTTTAAAATATGTATTGCAGGAAGTATAGAAGGTAAAGGAAAGGAAAAGATTTAACGTTTTTCTTATGTGCAATCGGCTGCAGAATTGCTTTTGATGATTAGTGTTGTTGTTCAATACAAGCTATGTATTTTGAATTTTTGGACCTAGTATTTGGTCATGAT
>NC_037539.1:23533787-23535784 GCF_001531365.2 Cynara cardunculus var. scolymus | reverse complement strand
AAGGAGAGGTGTACCTTTGGATATAAGGGTGGCAATTGTGTGTGAATATTATAGCTCTTACTATTATGTCTTTTAAGACTACAATAGATTTGAGTCCTTACTTCTTTGTGATTTGAGAACTCAAAGATATTGTTCTTATTAAAAATAATAGTATTGATGTTATTGAGAAAGGGAAAACTTGGCCTATGGCCATTCATATTGGTTAGGAGTGTTTTATGGTCATTTTTATGAGAAATCAGAGTGGCTCTTGTTGTTCCTTGTAAGGAACCGGAGGGGCTCTGGTTGGTCCTCATTATCGGACCAGAGGATTTTATTTATTGATTTGGAGAATGAGCAAGTTTTTACTAAATGTATTAATTGGATCAGAGGCTCTGTATCTATTGATAAGAGCTTCTATGTCAAAATCATATTTTTAGAAGTTTTTAAGAAAAGGATTTTATACTTAAAATCATTTTATGAAAAACAGACCAAAGAGGCTCTGGTTGGCTTACACGTTGAACCAAAAGCTCTGGTTAGTGGAACCAGAGGCTTTGGTCGAGGAACCAGAAGCTCTAGAAGAGAGACTAGAGGGGCTCTAGTCCAAGTTATTGTAATATATTCCAAGTCTAGTTAGTACAACCAGAGGCTCTGGTCGAGGAACCAGAAGCTCTGGAAGAGAGACCAGAGGGGCTCTGGTCCTGGTTATTGAAATATATTCCAAGTGTGGTTTGGAACCAGAGGCTCGATGGACCAAAATAGAATCTTATTTTATTCTGCATGTTGTGAAATGATTATTTGATAAATGTTTTGGTGATCTTCACCCTGCATTACATAAAAGAGAACCTCACTAGACATTCATGTCTAACCCTCATTGTGTGTTTTCAAAAATATGTGCGTAGGGAATGATAATAAGGGAAAGAGCATTATGTGAATTACTTCCCTATATGCTTAGCTGTTTTGAAAGCATAGATGCTAGGATGCAAGAGCATGTACTTTTGGAATTTTTGGGTTGCGTATTTTACATTATAGACTCTTGTATCAAGGACCTATGTGGGGAAAACATGTATTCTCTATATAAAATATGTGTTATATGCAATGTAAGGATTGGGGGTGTTACATTAATAGACAATCTTTGGATTTGCTACAACAAAAATCCTAAAGATACCAAGTACTTTATAGCTTGTTTAAATGCTTTATCAGAATATTTTACACAGAAATCCAAATGTTTTAAATTTTATGTTGTTTTTAGRGGTTTTAWGACTGGATTCTTTCACACTTGGATTGAAGTCCTCGAAGCAATTCAGGGCTTTCCAAATCCTTGGTTCAAAGGATTCAATGATTATCAAGAAGCAATTAAACATATTAATGAGAAGTTAGGCAAAAACTTTTTTATATTTCCTTCTTTAAAAAATTACCAATAACCTCTCTTAGAATTCTCAGTAATCAGAGACACTAATCAGATTTTGTTTTGTGATCATTGTGAATCCCTTACAAAGAATTCTTAAGATTCTCAATGATGACAATACTAAACTCAGAAACGAGAAGCTAGAATTACAGAAAAGAGTTTCTTTTTTAGAAAGACAAATTTTAGAAAAATCAATAAACAAAGGTTTATCTTCTGACCAAAATCAGAAGATTAAGACGGGTGGACATTCTCCAATGAATGTCATAAGAGGTACCATTGAACCTAATAAGTCAGTGGCTAGTCCAGCTTTAACGGTATCCGGAAATGACTATGGGATTGCCAAAATCTCAAGAGACACAGAGGGCTCTTGATCCCTCTACTTCTAGACCTCAAAAACCCCATAAAGAAATCTGGGATTCTCTTGGAGAACCTGGAAAACATTATGATTTTTTAGTAAAATATACCCCTACATACACAACCCCAGAACAGTCCTCGGAATTATCTCTTACACAAAGCCCTTCTCCAAGCCAAGTTGTTCATTTAGATTCCATACAAACTTGTAATGCAAAAATTGAAGAAGTAGAAGAAACCCAAGACATCCCTTCTCAAAAGC
>NC_037539.1:23507334-23533517 GCF_001531365.2 Cynara cardunculus var. scolymus | reverse complement strand
AGTATTGCCAGACACAATCTTGACACGTGATCCAGTTACACTGTTCACGAAAAGACTACACTTGAAGAAGATACTGTAGAAGACTTAACACGTAGCAGAACAGACAAAAAGACTACAGTAAAAAGAAGACTGAAGAATTCGCTCGAAGCTACAAGAAATAATGAGTCAAGACACGTTGCAACCTACTCTCATAACACCTTTATAGATGTCACAAATCTATGGATCCATAAATGCTATATAAAGAAGACATCAGCAACATGGAGAAAGCGTTGATCATCACCAACCAAAGAAGAAAAAGCCTCCATACTTTCCAACAACCCCACTCTAAAATTTTAGCCTCTCTCATTGTAATATGTAAAAGCTTTTGTATCACAAAGTGTGCTTTCATCTAGTTAAGGTACTTTCTTTTTCCCTTGTCTAGTTTAAATCTTTTTGGGGACTTCCCGAAAGGGAAATCCTTAAAAAGTCTTTTAGATGTATGATTATAGTTAAGTTTGTAATCCCATCACATATTGTACATATTGTTTCTTTAATAATAATAATATAAATTTTGTGTGTAAAAAAAATTTAACATGATGCTATGTTATACTTATAATCTTCCTGAGTGACTCGAAAGTAAAGTAAAGGACATTGTTAAGGCCGGAGTGAGCATGTGTTGTTGTCCGTTGATACTTGTCGAAGAAAGAGACTTATATAAGTATACTAGTCATTTTAGTTAAAAAAAAATAAAAATAAAAATATATGCTTTTATATTTCAAGTTTTGTATATGGTGGGATACAACTTACTATATATTCATCTAATATACTGTTTTAAGGAGAGTACTGAGTAGGACAAAAGTTTTCTTGATTAAATTTCAGTGTTTTATTTCTGGTAAAAATTTCAATCTGGTACCCCCCCTCCAATTTGGTATCAGAGCAATTATAGTTTTTTAACTTGTGTAATATTACTAGTCTTTTAATTTGGTATATTATAATAGTTTTTATGTATTATAGACTTTAATTCGTATTAATTATAGACTTTAATTCGTATTAATTATAAGAATAAATTTCATTTCCAAACCCTGAAAATTATTAATAATAACAGAAAGGCCCTTGTTAATATATGAATAGCCAAGAACTACATAAATATTATTGTAATCAATCTTGTTCTACTCTTTACTTTTATAATAAGATTATAAGAAATAATCCAGAGCTTCATAATACAGGTAAAGAAGTAGTTGCCAGAAAGAAACCATCTAAAGAATTATATTTTAAAAGATATAAAACAATAGAAATATGACGACATAAATAAATAATAGAAATTCAATAATAACCAGATCAACAAGTATGTTAGACAAATTATGAATAAAAAAGAAGAATATGATACTAAACTATAAGAAATAATAGACCCAGGATATGATTATGAAAAATTCCAAACTCATGGTTTACATTTATTAAATCCAGAAGTATTATATAATAAAGGAATAATTGAGAAATCAACTCAGTTTTTTAAACATAATAGAGAAATAACAGTCCAATGTATAAAAAATAAACTAGAATTTTAGACATCGTATCCCAAGAAGCTGAAAAACATTTAAAAAGACAAAATTTTAATTTCATACATTTAGGATTAATAGTCATAGGAGTAAAAGGATTAATGCGAAAAAAATTAGGATGTAAAATATTAATTACTCTTTTTAATAACAGAATTTCTAATATTGTTAAAGGAATGATAGCAAGCACAAAAGTAGATTTAAATAGTAATAAAGGTATTATATATTGTAGTCCAGATTTTTTATTAACCATTAAAGACTTTACCAAACACATAAAGATAGGAATACAAACAAGAGGATATGAAGATGTAGAACAARGAGATAATTTGTTAATATCCTTAGGAATACTRGGTAGATGTTCTCTTACTTCAAAGACAAAATATAAAGTATACASARATAAGGTAGTAGACTTAGTTAGCAGTAGAGGAATAAAAATGGTAAAACCAAAAGAATTTTCTTCAGAAGAACTAATCGGATTAGATTGAAACCTTAGTGTTTTTGAAGAACAAAAACCAAAAATGGTTGCCCCTAAAGATGCTTTATTATATACAGATAGATATGGAAAAACTAGTCTAAGATTCACATATTATATTTCAGTACCTAATCAAGAATATAAAGATGAAATAGACAACAGTTCCAAAAGTACAATGGATACTGATGCAGTACATATAGAACAAATGAATAGTGAAACTGACAAGATAATATTTCCAAAAGAATTAAATATGAATTTAAATAAAGCAGAATTATTACAATTAGAAGATCAATTATACTTGTCAAAACAAATTACAGAACAAGAATACATTTATTATGATGAATTTAAAAATATAAAATAGCTTTATTACAAAAAGAAGATCAAACAACCCAAAATACAGATACAAGTTACCAAAAAGAACTAATAGATGAAGAAGCTGAAAGTTATAGAACTACTACAAAATCTCCATTTGAAAGAACAGTTCCCCAGGAACAATTCTCTTATAATAGTTTTCCTCCAAGAGCAGCCTATGAAAATTACAAAGAACCACAGAATAATCATAAGTATATAGCTAGAGGAATAGAAAGACCTTTAGAACAACCAATAAATTTTTAGGCAAAATCAAAAGGATATATATTAAATCTAACAGCCCATGATCCACAACTATGGACTAATGTAATAGATGTTTGGAAAAGCACACTAATAGCCCATTACTATAGACTTCATCAAGAATTAGAACCTCAAGATATGTATTAGAAACATTTTTAGGAGAAAGTACTAAGGCAATGTGGGAAGCCTTTAAACGAGAACAATCAGACGAATACAATAATTTAATATCATTAGGAAGTAACCCTTATAATTTTGTTAATCAAATACAAATATTAGCAACAGGAGCAGACCCTAATTCAGGACAAATGAATGTACACAAGAAAGCTATGAGAGAATTAGAACGATTATCTTTATATCAATGGACTAGTGGTAAAAAAGTAAAACACTTTTTAAATCATTATGTATATCTAACAGCCATAGCAGGAAATACCTTTAACCAAGAAATAGGAAATAAATTATTTCATAAATTACCTGGACCATTAGGAYTAGAAATTCATAATAWGTGRAATAATCTACCAGCAGTAAAAGAAAACCCAGATTATCATTGGCCAATAGGGCAGAGAGCTCAGTTTGWAACCAAAATGCTAGAAGAAAAATGTGTAGAATTACAAATACAAAAGCAATTAAAACAAACAGACTATAAATTCTGTAAAGATATGTATACACCTCAGACTTATGGAACATCCAATCCGAAACCTAAAMAGAAATATAATAATTATAAAAAACCCAGTAAAGTAAGATATTATCTTAGAAAATCCAATAGAAAGAAACCTTTTTTGAATGAACAAAAACATGTTAGAAAGTTTAAACCAGAAAGAACCTATAAAAATAAATTAAGTTGTTATGTATGTAGTAGTAATGAACACTTAGCTAGAACTTGCCCTAAGAGAGTAAATAATTTTAACAAGAAGAGCACTTTAATAGAATGTGTAAATGAAGACCTTATTCCCGTAGATGAATATATTTCAGATAATGAATCAATTTATAGTATAATAACTATAGAAGACAACTATTTAGAAAAAGAAAAAAACAGTGATTCTGAATCAGAAGTAGTGAGTGAATTTGCTCAGGACTCAGAATTAAGTTTAGACTTTGTCCATACAGAAGAAAAATCATGTGACTCAYAAAAATTTAGGAACAAATAGTACTCCTTGTATAATTTGTGCCAAATTTCCCCATAGAACCTTAAGAGCCAAATGTTTAATTTGCCTTAAAGAAGCTTGTGTAAAATGTCTAGATAAAGAGAAATTAATAGATATAGAACCAGAAAAACCTATAAACACAATAATACAAGAATTAAGGATTTTAAGAAAAAGAATAGAAAACGAAGAAGATACTTTAAAAATAGTCCAAAAGAAGATAGACTATTTAGAATACAATACAAAAGGAAATGAAATAATTAATGATAATAGTTTTGACCAAGACAATATTCAAGTTGTATGTAATACAGAAAACATAAAAACTTTAAAAATATGTAAAATGTAAAGTTAGACTAGACAGTTATATTATTAACTGTACAGCCTTAGTAGATTCAGGATGCTCAAATTGTATTATACATACACCTTTAGTTCCCAATAAATATATTGTGCAATCAGATTTTCCTAGTGAAGTCCAACAAATGGATGGAGGGCTTTACTTATATAAAGAATTATTAAAACCAAATAGTAAAATAATTTTTGAAACTAATTGTGGGCTTAGCAAAGAATATACTCTCCCACATAATAGWACTTGGGTAAKACATTTAAAGATATCCAACATAGACCTCATTCTAGGACTTAGTTTTTTACTAAAAGATGATGGAAGTGTTACATTAAATAAAGACTACCTACATTTTCAAAGACATACATTTTTAACTCCTGTAATTTCCTCTTCRYGCATAGAGAWGCGTGGTGGGGAATACCTCCCCGAAAAACCCTGTCAATGCAATAAAGAGAGAGAATGTCAGCTGAAAGAAGAAAACTTAGAATATGGAGAAGATAATTCTATAGAACATAACTTTGACTTTATAAATAGTGAAACATTATACACAACCTTAGTTATAGACCAAGACAAGACATAGACAATTTAATTTCCAAATTAGAAAAAATAGGAATTATAGGGGAAAATATTATTAGATATTGGGAGAAAGACAAGGTTCAATGTGAGTTAAAAATAAAAAATCCAGAATACATAATAAAAACAAAAAACATAGAACCCACTAATGAGGACAGAGAAGATTTTAAGATGCATATCTCAGAATTGTTAAAATTAGGAGTAATTAGAAAATCTGACAGTCGTCATAGATCAACAGTTTTTATAGTAAGAAAGCATTCAGAAATAGTTAGAGGAAAAAGTAGAATGGTAATAAACTATAAGAGACTTAATGATAATACCATAGATGACGCTTATAATATTCCAGACAAAACAATATTAATAAATAAAATACAGAATCGTAAGATATTTAGTAAATTTGATTTGAAATCAAGATTTTGGCAAGTTAAGATGCATCCATACAGCATAGAATGGACTGCATTTACTTGTTTTGAATAACATTATGAGTGGCTGGTAATGCCCTTTGGACTCAAAAATGTACCAAGTATTTTTCAAAGAAAAATGGAAAATATATTCAATAAACACAGTAATTTTGTAGCCGTATATATTGATGATATATTAGTTTTTAGCAGAAATAAATATGAACACAGAGGACACCTACAGATTGTATTTTCAAAATTTATAAGACATGGTTTAATTCTAAGTAAAAAGAAAATGCAATTATTTAAATAATATATAGATTTTTTAGAAGTTAATATAGGAGAAGGAAAAATCAAATTACAGCCTCGTATAGCCCAAAAGGCATTAGAATTCCCAGACAAATTAGAAGACCTAAAACAACTCCAAAAATTTTTAGGATTAATAAATTATGCTAGACCCTTTGTGAAAAATTTAGGAAAAATAGCTGGACCCCTATATGCTAAGACATCAATAACTGGACAAAGATATTTTAATCAAGAAGATATAAAATTAGTACAACAGCTAAAACAACAAATAAAAACCATACCAGAATTAGCATTACCCTTAGATTCAGACTATCTAATAATATAAACAGATGGATGTAATACAAGATGGGGAGCTATACTTTTATGCAAACCCCATAAATATGCTGATAAAAGCACAGAAAAAATTACAAAAAAAGTATGGCAAGACTGGATAAGGAAATTTGAAAGGATGTTAAGAGACTTACCTCTAGTAATGAGGATTCTTTCAAGGTGTTGAAACTTAAAATGTTGGAGGAAGTTTGTATATAATAGAGTGAATCAATGATTAATAGTTTCGGCAAAACTTGAGATCGCATAAGAATTCACTTTTTAAGACTCAAATTTGTCTGGGTATTACGAAATGTAATCGAGAATAAGCTCAAATCTACGGTCATGATTTTGGTAGTAACCGTAACCTATCCTAGAGAAATCGTAACAGATCGTATATTAAAGATGAGAATGAATACCCATTAAATGGAAATGATTGGTGAATTAACTGGGGATTACGAAAATAATACCTCATCATTCTCTTGTGAATCCAATTATACAAAATAACTGAGATGATAATATAATAAACTATAAATTACATAAAGACTTAAATGAGATAAAATGTTATATACTCTAATCAAATAAGATTGTTTGTATTCGAGTATAAATACCAATAAATAAATAAAAAACATAAACTTCAAGGACTACAAATTCATATAACACATTTGGTGTAGTCCCGACCCGATATATTATTGGCTTCTCAAGTGAAAATATGGACTTGTACTTTGAAAATATGGCAGAACTGGCCCCTATAATTTTATTAGTATCATTTCTGTCCTAGAATTTGTGGTGTTAGTGTTACTTACACAAACACAATTATCAAGACATCAATCTTCTCTCTTAGGATCTTGAATGGGCTTCTTCTGTATCAACTTCTTCAGAACCTGCCTTATTAACCAGAAACACATCCAAATTAAGATGATTATTTAAATTGCATTCTCAAAATTGATCAAACCATCATACCAACACCTGTAAAAACCTTTTATCTTCACATTCTTCTGTTGAAGCCATATCTCGAAAGCCTTCCTTCTTTTACTACCAATCTCAGAATCATAACCTTTTCAGGGAACACATCCTAAAAGACTTCCATATTTGACCTTTCAAATTTACAATTCATAATACATAATACGGATATGTCAAAGGCAGTTCCTAAAGAAAGGTTACTGCTTACTATGAAGCCAAGAGTGTGCACAGACACCCAACGGTGCCACAAAAAAGGAAGGAAAAAGAAATACTATATCAATGGTGCAAAGTCAAATACCAAGTAATAAATATTAGTTGAACAAATATGTACTTGTAATAATATCTTAAACTCTGCATAACACCTGAAAATGAGTCATGAGGGTAAGGAGAAGTAGTGATTCAACGTATTTGTATTTGTGGCAATATCTTAAATTCTGTGCAAAGTCAAATGCAATATATGAAAGGAAAGGTGAAGATAAGTTCTTTCTTTGGTGGGACACACCGGGGTCATTAGTTTGTTTTCGTTTATGTGTGCTTTGACATATGTTGTCAAAAGTCAAGGAAAACACCATTAATACCTTAAAACTCCAAAGCAAAGTCAATGGCAAAACACAGTGAAAAGAATGGTCGCGGAAAGTGATGGTATCTAATTCAATGTAAATTTACTTCTACCTATATATATTGAACTTTGAGCGAAGTTAAATGCAATATGGGGCATGTGATTACTGAATAATATTAGTTCAATGTATGTGTACTGCTAATCGTATATGAAACTATGTGCAAAGTCGAACACAACACTAGAAAATGTAAGGCAAGGGGATAAGTCTGTATATGTACTTAGGATTAGATGGTTAATATTAGATTAATGTACAAGTACTTGTTAACCAAGTCTTAAAACTTTGTTGTTAAGTCAAACACAACACCTGGAAAGGACAAATGTAGAAAGTGTTGGGGAATCTGGGTTTGCGGTTACATAATACCTGGATAAATTCGTGGATCGCCTATTGGAAAGTCACTTTCCAAATACTATATTTTACCCCTATTATGCCTCGAGTTTGCACGAAATTAGTAATGGCCAAAAATTTCCTTGATGACTTGAACGCCCTTACCTTGTATCTATCACTTCTGTTATCTCATCCCCGTTTGTCAAATACCTTCTTCCCAAACTTTTTCTGGAATTCCTTGGTGATAAGAGCCAAGGAGTGCACAAATGCACTTATATCATCATCATCAGAGCTTGATGCTCTGTCTTCTTCCTCGCTCTCTATCACTAGAGCTTTCTTTCCCCTTTTTGATCTCCTCTCTAGATGACTGGGTAGAGCTAGCCTCTTTGGAGTCAGAAACTAGGGCCAATGGTCCACCAAGAGAGACTTTGTTTTTCTGCACTTCCTTCTCTTGGGCCTGCAAAGTTCCGTACACGTCATGCAGAGTTCACATCTCCAGATCTTGATTATCCTGGAGGGACATGGAGAGATTCCCCCACTCTTCATTCAACCTTTTTAGGAAGAGCATGTTGTTCTCTTCCTGAGTTCTAATCACATCGCATCTTTTGCATTTGTTGATTAGAGTGTTGAATCGATGAAAAGTCCGCTCAAGAGACTCATCGGGAAGTGCCTGAAAATTGTTGTACTCATTCAGGCATTAAGCGCGGCGGTTTTTCTTCATCTTTACCCCTCCTTTCAAGCTGGTTCGCAAGTTGATCCCATAACTCTTTTGCAGATTCACAAGCATCGAGAGACCGGAAGATTTCGTTAGGGAGGTCCATGATTAAAAGCCTTTTGGCCTTTTGATCAATTTCCACCCTTCGCTTATCTTCATCGTCTCGGTCCCTCCTTGGTTTGAGAGACCGCATAGCAGGGACTTCAACAGTGTCCCCCGAGCCCGGAACCCTTGGAATGAGTCATGGGCACATAAGGTCCATGCTTGATGGACTCGTACAGTTCAAAATCTAGACCTTCGTAAAAGTTGATCATCCTGATCTTCCATTGGGGATATTCTTCTCTAATGAGAGTAGGAGGTTAAGGGATCCAGCACTATACATGGAATTCCATGCTTGGTTTGACATTTTTCAGAACGGTGAATAGACTAAGAAGTTTTGAACATGTATATGGAAAACTAAACTTGAATAGAGCAAACTTGGAGAAAAAGATTCCAAATAAGCAATTATTTTTCAAAAAAAAAAATGAGATCTGAGATCTAGAATGAAAATCAGTTTCAAGAAAATAATCAACCAACAAAAGAGGATATCCTTTTGGATTAGATCGACTAATCAATATACTGATTAGCTGGCTCTGATACCAATTGTAGGAACCCAAATTCCTCTAATGTATTAATAATCACAACTTAGATCAATATATGAGCGAAATCCACAACTATGATATTGAAATGGTTAGCAGATTTGATCAAAAACAAATAAGAATGAAAACAAGGATTGAACAAATCGGCTGTTTCGATTAGTTGAAGAAGGTTACAAACGGACTCTCAACAATAATCTAATTTCTCACAAGTATTCTCTTAAGCAGGAGTGTATCTAGAATAATATGGCAATTATGGATGTTTTAATCCAAGGAGGAGACCTCCTTTTATACGCCAATGTACAAACAGAATCTGCTAAATTCTAGGCTTCAAACTCTGAGTTCGAGATCAAAATCTTCTGCCTTCACGTTCTTTGAAATGTGGAAAACCATTCTCGTACGCGTATCAGATTATGGTTGGAACACTTGGAGATGCGCTGGAACTCTATGCACAAGTTAAGGGCGGGTGAGACCCAGAGGCTCTGCATGTATAGTGCATAGGCTATGTGTCTGGAATGGTAGCTCTGCATCAAGTCCTTAAGCTTTTTGACGCTTAAGACTTGATCTTCCTTGGCTTGAGGACGGGATCTGTATGCGAGGTTCATGCTCTATATCTGAGTAGCTTTGTCTCTTGGTGACCTCTGCATTTGAGCTCTTGTTCCAGGCAGCTTCTAAGACTAAGGGGCCGTTTACCAAATGCTTACCCGAGTAAGCGCTTACTAAATCACATTACATTATCGGATGAATATGGTAAGGACCAAGAATCTTACTCGGTAAGAGCAAGACAAGGACCAAGAGTCTTACCCGGTAAGTGAGGGCAACGACTCTTACCACGGTAAGTGCTTACCGGGTTAATTGTTGCATACGATGCCGTTTTGATGGACTAAAATCTTACTCGTAAGTAAATGATAGTGTTAATTTTTGCCAGTAAGCACTTTTTTTTGTAAGGGTGTCCGGGCCAAACCCGACTAATCCCCGGGAAATTTGGAGGCTAAACATGGCCCCACTTAAATGTCGCCAACACTCCCCTGCCAGGGCTCGAACTTGGGTTCATGACTATGCCATGCCCAAGCCTTTACCAGGTAAGTGTTTGGTAAACGGCCCCTTCCTATTGACTAGAATAAAAGACTTCTTACTTACACTTCTATGAAAAGGGTATCTAACAAAGACTGTATATGTACTTAGGATTAGGTGGTTAATATTAAATCAATGTGCAAGTACTTGTTAACCAAGTCTTAAAACGTTGTTGTTAAGTCAAACACAACACCTGGAAAGGACAAATGTGGAAAGTGTTGGGGAATCTGGGTTTGCGGTTACATAATACCTGGATAAATTCCTAGATCGCCTATTGGAAAGTCACTTTCCAAATACTATATTTTACCCCTATTATGCCTTGGGTTTGCACGAAATTAGTACCGGAATAATCCAGAAATTTCATACAGGAATTAAGGCACAAATTAGTGCATATATATATTCACCATATCACGGTTTATGTATTTATATGAGAGATCGATAGTTGTGGGCGATTAAACGGTTAGAATATAACCGTATGCCAGTTATAACCGTTAACGAATAAGGTTGAAGGGTTGTTACAACTGAATCAGAGGTAATATCCACAGCTCTGCTTCCATGGTCCAGAACTCTGGTTGCACGACGGAAGCTTAGTCAAATTCCTCCGGATCAAAATTTTGATTCTATGGACCAGATCTCTGGTTCCACGGTTCAGATCTCTGGTTGGTCTAACTCAGATCTAAACTTAGAAATTTTCAGCGAAAACTCAAAACTCTGATCAAAAGGACCAGAGTTGTGATTACACTACATGTCTACATCAGATCTATACTTGGTGGAAGTCCACTAAGCACGAGAGCAATTTCAAGGACATTTCCAACGTCCTAAAACTAGTCCAGATCATCCCGAAACATAAATAAGTTACGACTCTTCATAAAATCCCCCAGGGGCTTGACCCCCGCCTTTCGGCGATCTAACGTGATGGAGACAAACATTTGTGAGTGTGCACTCCGCACCTCCTAACTCACTTTGTTTGCGTTGTCACTTTAATCGATCTCAAATAATCACAGTTACACCAAAACAGTTGATGACACTAAAATCACCAACAAAAAGTGGTCAATATATTCAAAACATATTTACTTTTAACCTTAAACTTGGAACAAAGTCGAACACAATATCTAAAGAGGTAAGTAGTTTTTAACCATATCTATTCATTAAAGGAACGCAATCTTCAGAAGGAAAGATTATAGTAAGTGATTAGTGTTAATGGGATATAAATGTACTTGTAATTGTATCTTAAATTTTGTGCAAAGTGAAAAGCAAGACCTCAACTTGATAAGTAGGGGTTGCTAGTTTAGGAAATATCAAAAGCAAGGAAACTTAAGCATCTATGTATTTGTTTCAAGTTATACCTTATCGACATTAACTTTACCTTGATTGCAGACTCCAAGATTACAATGCTTGAGCCTGCAGTTTATTTCTGATTCATGAGTGTCAAATAGGAGTTTGACTGAAACATCCTTTCATAGCTTAGAAGCTTTCAACATGTTAACCAAAGACCTTCTGCAACAGAAAAATGCCAAATATTTAAGTCTGAATAATGACACAAATTAACATATCTTAATTAAAACAAATATTTATGTACAATAAAGACTTTTTATTGTACATAAATTTTGCATCTTCTTTTCCACATGAACATTAACTTTTTCGTTTTGACATCACGATTAGGCCTAATATTAAAAGAGTGAAAATGGGAAGTAATAGAACAAAGTAATCAGTTTATGGGTTCAACCAAAAGAAATAACACTTTTATATTTCTAAATTGATAAATTTTATGTTTCCATATATATAGCTATTGCCATGTGAGTAATTATAATTTTGTGAACATTATGCTTCATTATCCTAAAATAGAAATGCAGTTCAAATGGACCAAAAATGAAAGTTGTCTCTTTGATTTTTGCCAAAAGTGTCAAGTCAATAGAAACACCAAACAGGGAATATAGTTGAAGGAAGGGACTACCATAGACAGATTTTGAAGGTGAACAAATTAACAAATAAATTATAGCAAACCTGAGAGACTGCATTCAAGATAAAATCTGACATCTTGGTTATTTTACAACAGCATCTTGATTAAGGAAGAATTCATTAGTACAAAACTAATCATGCATTATTGCAATATTTAATGTCATTAGATTATATCATTTTCCTCTGTTGGCCATTTTGTAGATTGCATTGTTATTTCTCTTGAGATCAAGTAAATGGGACCCACAATCAAGTCTTCATCACCCTCAAGCTATATAAATGGAACCCATGAAAAAAATTGTTAAATGACCACATTCCTCTACATTTGCCACTACTCTCTTCGTATATATAGCAAGTGAAGTGCTTGTGTCAAAATGATGCTCTCCACACGACATGGATGCATATGAGAAGTAGTGAGCAGGCACCAATCCATCATCATTTAACTCCGAGACTGTTTTGGCAATCCCAAGATAAAGAAGATTAATCTTATGGGTTAGAGGGAGTATCGACTTGTCAAAGGGCATTTTTTCTCTTGGCATGTGGAAAAGCGAAATAAGCATACTTCACCCTTCATGTCTAATTGTCTTTTCTTTTCCATGTAAGGAAGCTCTTCATACTAATTCAAAATCATACTAGTATCCATCCAATGTGTGGCTTGAGCAAGCTTCATAATCATACAAATTTCCTTCAATATATTGCTGCCACTAAATTCGGCTAAAGAACCGACAACAATCTCCATGTTGCTATATTAAATATGCAGGCAATTTCCTATTATCCTGTTATGGAAAAATCTGGCTCATTAATGAGGAACTTGGAATCTAAGTTGAATACATACACAAGATATTGTGATATTGATGCCTGCAGGAAGGGAACTCACAAGACTTGCGCACTTGTAGGCATCACATCATGCTCACATCTCCGTTTATAATCCATACAAGAAAACAAAAGGATGCCTTCCCCCAGATAAGCAAAAAAAAAAAAAAGAACTTCTGTCGGACAGAAGAGTACTAAGACATGCAGAAACGCAAGAAAATCTTGGTAACCTACGATATTTTTAAATTATAATTATCCAATAACGAGTTAAATGTAATTAGTGAGTAAAAGAATCAGTATGGGATTCACCATTCAATTTAAGCAAACTAGTATTATCAACTACTTTTAGGTAATTTCATCATGATAATACTTGACTAAAGGAACTAAGTATGAAACTATAAATATGAGTACTATTTGTTATGGTAGCATCCTGACAATATTTACTAAAGTACGACATGCTGATTCATGCATGAACTTGAGTGCTAGTGGCCTACAGGCATTTATCCCTCACAAAGGTAAAATCAACTTTTTTCTTTGGTCTCTTTTGCCCTCTCCTCTTTTCATCTCGTGATCGTGTACCCAACTCTAAATTTCCTAGATGATGACCATATAAGGGGAGGCACTCTCTGTATGTGTATATATAGGGGACTTCGGTATTTCTGAGATTAGCTGATCTATACCACTTAATGGGTGAGGAGTTTCAAAGGATCCCTTCTTTGAGATGCTAAAGAAATATCAAAATGGTACTTGTTGAGAAGAGAGGCCGCAGCCTACCTGAAAAGGGAAGGTTGTGGCAAGTGATGAATATTAAAGCAACAAATATTACAGTACAACCATATATTAAACTATGATTCAAACAAAGCACCTAAAAATAAAAGGCACGGGTATATGATTAATAGTAATTCAATGTATATGTACTTCATGATATCTCAAAATTGTGCCAAATCAAGCACAACAGCTTAAAAGGAAAGTCGGGTTTAAGTTGTTAGCATCAATGCAACAAGTATATACTTGTTAACAATGCCTAAAACTTTGTGTGAAGTCAAAGCCAACCTCTAAAAGCAAAAGATGGGTTAAGTGATTAATATACTCTTTAACCATACATACTTTAACCACACCCTAATTTTTTTGTGCAAAAGTCAAATGCAAAGTTGAAAAGGAAAAGTGGCTAATTTCACTTCAAGGTAAAAGTACTTTCAACCATATCTATAATCCATGCAACAAACCCCCAAAAAGGAAAGATAAGGGTAACTGATTAGCATTAATGCAATGTATTATAGTTTAACCTTATCTTAAACTTTGTGCAAAATCAAACACAACCCTGACAAGAAAGGCAACGGTAAGTAATTATATTAATTCAACGAATATGTGCTTTTGACCATATCTTGAACTTTGTGAGAAGTCAAATGCAAGACCTTATAAGAAAAGATGGAGGTATTGTGTTAGAAAGCTTGAATACATTAATTATCGGGAATTTAGGATTCTATTAGCGCTTTTCACCAACGCTAAATTACCTCCCATTATTCCATTGATCATGGACATTTAGCACTACAACACTTACCTGCAGCTCCATCATTCAAGTTACATCAAAATGGAGTTTTTTTTTTTTTTTTTTGGGGGGGGGGGGGGGGTGCTTGTTTGAAGGTTATGGGATTATAAGGAACGGGAATGATAATCAATAATATTGGTTGGTTGGGTGTAATGGAATGACTCATTATTGACTTATGGGGTAACGGGGCGTTCATGTCTAAATTGGGGGGAATGAAAAGCATTCCCACTACCATTCATATTCTCATTCCTTAGTATCAATCAAGCACCCCCTTACACATCCCTTCATATAATACTTTGAAGGAGGCCTTGCCGAATGAGAAATAACGAAGGCCAGGCCCACCTGCAACAGAATATTTATGAAAAGTAGATTAGTAAGAAATATAAGACGGAAACTACCAATACATTAATCAAGAAAATGACATATATACTCGATAACAAGTCAAACAAGACTATAGTAATTGCTGATATCATAATTATTATCCAAAAATATTCAACATGCCAATAAAGTTCATGAATATGATGTTAAGGCAGAGAAACAACAAATTAAGTTTGTACTTATATAAGAGTGGTTATGAAAAAAAGCAAGAGAAAAACTAGTTCAAAATGCAATTCACAAAGTTCCATCTAATTTCCATATTTTATTCACATTAGTGTGAAGTAATAGACATAGGTTATCCACGATAATCAGATTCCCTTCTGAACCAAATAATACACCCTCCCATCCAAAATCTGTTCTAAAATGATGATTTTTATGAACTTCTTTATGTTTCCATATATACCCTGATCTAGCTAAGAATTAATCCATGCTGTTGGAGCATTAGAAGTCAAAGTTACAAAGCAATTAAAATTTAAGAATATGATGCTTTATAATCCTAGCGTGGAAATGTAATTAATGGGAATAAACTAATAAGGAAAATTAATAACTGCCTTGGACATATAGAGAATAATACAATTTAGGAATTTTTGACGATATCTTTGACTTTTGCTGAAAAAAGGAACACCTAAAAAGGAACAAAAGTTGGAGGGAGAACTATACAAGGAAAATTTTAAGTGCGAATAAATTAGCCTGAAATTCACGCAAACTTTCAAGTCTATGTATTCAAGATAAATCAGATATTTCTTTAATGTTCTTATAACAGCAGGCTTTATTGAAAAAGTTTTTATTATTACAAAATTTTACTCAATGAAATTATTTTTTATAGAGTGATCCCTCGCCCAAAACATAATTGTGCATTATTGCAATAATTAAGTTGTCATTAGTTCATACTATTTTGTAGATCCCATCTTTATTACTCGTACATGGGACCAACAATCCCCTGTTCATTCTCCTCATTTCATATAAATGTGACTCATAAAAAATGTGATAAACAACCAAAGCTAATAGGGGCTAACATTCCCTTCTTATAAGTTCTAATTCATTGACAACAAGAATCATCTGCTTTCTTCCATAGAATATGCATCTTTAATTCTAGGATCTAAGCAGTTAACACGGTCGATTGTGGAAATCACAGTCGGGACTGTGAATTTTTAGATAGCGGTTATCACGATTGTATAGTGGTGGTCTAGCGGTAAAAAAAGTTACGTTTATAAAATAAATATGAATGTATATATACAACTTAATATCTTGTATGCCTAATACATATCAAGCCAAACAATTCAAACCACACAAGCAACATGGTAATAGAGTTTATAAAGCTCATAAACGACTAAACTAGCTAATTGCATTCCACAAGCTAAACTACTTAGCAACAACTACCCTATAAAAATAAAATTAATAAAGATGCCTAACATTGAAAACAGAACAATGAATGGGTCAAAGAAAACTGAGCTACACAATTATCTTTATAAACCAAAAACAATAGCTAGTACAATTATGTTTACAGACTGAAAAAAACAAAACAATAAGACAATATGTGAAAACAAAACAATAATGTTGCTGGTAGGGTCTAGAGAGTGGAGGGGAGTTTGATTGAGGGGTAGAGTTGTAGATTGAATTAGAGTTTGGAGACAAGTGATCCTAATGGTGTTGCTTATATACAAAATTGGTATGGATTTGGACTTCATCGAGTTCTTTTAAGTTTGAACTTGATAAAAGTCTTAAACTTGGGGTCAAATAAAAGTAATTTTGCTCTCAAACAAAACAGCCCACTCAAAATAGCCCAAAAACAAAAACAAAAAGACTAGTAAGAAAATAGCGCTAGTATCGACCGCCATTTTAGATAAAATAACGGTCAAATAGCGGTGTTTAGAGCCGCAATTTGCGGTACTGCTATTCCAAGCCGCTATTTCCCAAATGACCACTAGCCGCTAAACCGGTGCTACAATCTAGGATGAGTACATCTCACCTTCCCTGACCCTACCTCCAAGTGAGATATACCAGGTTTGGTTTGGTGTACATGGGAAGTAGTAAGTAGGTGTCGTCATTCTTCAACTCCAAAATGTTTCGCCAATCCAAAAGACCGAAAGGTAATTAATTTTAATGGGATAGGGAGCGTATTGGTTGTGGAAGAGCATAAAATTCGTATGGCTTGTCAGAAAAGGTAATAAGTATTATTCCCCATTCGTGGTCTTTTCCAGCGTCGCCTTTTCAATGTACTCACATAAAGAAACTATTTATCTTTTTCCATATCAGATTGATATACATCCATTGTATGTCTCGTCAAGCTTCAAAACCATCAATCATACATCGTCAAATTCCACTAAAGAACAAACATGAATCCTCAAGTTGCTATATGAAGATGTAATTATCCTCCATAATGTTGTTCAGAAAACATCCGGCCCTTGGGCAAAATATATGAAGGCACTAGGCAGCCTAGGAACTGAAGCACTTAACATTCTTTTCCAACACAATGAAAATGTCCTGCAGAACAAAAAAGAGTACTAAGATGTGTACAAACACAAGGAAATATCACAAAGTTACAATCAGTTTAGTCATCCAATGATGATCTAATGTAGTTAGTAGAGAAATGAATATTTTTATGCAATTTAAGTAATTAATAATTACTGAGTTTTGGTATTTCTACCATATAGTATTTGGGTATTCTTGATGTTTATATAACTTGAGCAATTAATAACAACTTCTAGTTATAATGGTAGCATCTTGACAATACTTATTAGATGGTTGAATAGCACAATTTGTGTGAACTTGATGTCATTGTCCCATGGGCAAAAAACAAATTTTGTTCTTGTTTTCTTAGACCTCATTTCCTCTGCTACCCAATTCTTGGATCACCCTAGATCACAATATTATGAGAGGCACTTTGAATAATTAATAACATCCTCCAAATATGAGCAATATTAATTATGGTAGCATCTTGACCATACTTATTAGATTGTCAAACGATGTGATCTGTCCCACAGGCAACAAAAAAAAATCTTTCTTGCTTTCCTGGCCCTCATATTTCCCAATCTTAGAACACCAAAAATCAAAATATCATGAGAGGCACCAAGTATCTCTAAGGTAGTTCAATGGTTGTGAGGTTAGTTGATCTACCACCCTATGATTCACAAGATCCCTTGTTTGAGCGATCAAGAATCTCAAGAAGGTACTTATGTTTCCATTCAAAACCAAACCAAACCACACGAGCCCATAATATCCCACCCAGAGGTAGGGTCTAGGTAGGGTAAGATGTATGCAGACATGGCCTCTACCTCATTCCGTTTTCCATTTGACTTGGCACTTGTAGTGACGAGAACTAATCCCATGATGCCTTGGGCACATGCTCTACATCGTATATGATTGAAGTATCTCCTTGTGGAACATAGACATATCGAAGTGCCATTTTTAATACTAAGGTTTTTCAAGTAAGGCTAGGCAAGGCAAGCCTCCATAATTGACAATATGATTTTGGTGAGGTTCTCTCACGTGGGAAACATCAAGGTGGCCCCTCCCAAATGGAGTATGGGTGGTGTAAGGTAACCTATGCGATTCTCTTTGCTACTTTGCATATCACAAATGTAAGAAGGGCCACACTTCTGCCCAAGACTCCTCAACTCTATTAGGACCGGGGAGGAATGTCTCCCTTGCATTTGGCAAATAAGCCATTTCCATGACCCAACCCCATGACATTAGGTTCATGGGGTAAACTTGTCAGTTGGTCAAGGGATCGGAAAAGTTTAGATCACAAGACATCATCAAGAAAAAGAGAAACATTACATTAACCAAAACATTGAGGAGCTCTCGTATAAGATTGCGTAGCAAAATCTTTGTTTATTCCTTCTATTCTAGTTGCATAGTTGCTTGTCCTATATCTCCATTCTTTTCAGTTTTTTTTATAGACTAAAACCATATTGCATCCAATCATGCATCCATAGCATATCTTTCTGAAGCGATTTCTCCCTTTGCCTCTCCCCCTAGATAACACCAAACTCGTAACAGAGTAAGCCCTGCCAAACCCATGTATGCCCTTTGCCTCAAGGCTGGAAATATGTTTTGCAAATATCCCAGCACCAATTAGTGTAACAAACCATAAGGACAAAGTCTTATCGAGTTAAGAGTTAAGAAAGACTTTTTCATTAGAGTCAGGGGCGATCCATCTCATCACAGCTCTGTTCCCAACTAGAAACCCATAACG
Organism: Cynara cardunculus var. scolymus; assembly: GCF_001531365.2. Classification (NCBI taxonomy): domain Eukaryota; kingdom Viridiplantae; phylum Streptophyta; class Magnoliopsida; order Asterales; family Asteraceae; genus Cynara; species Cynara cardunculus. The sequence goes on along the minus strand of NC_037539.1, from coordinate 23,514,617 downwards.
GACTTTAAAAGGCAGAGACAGGGAAAGCTAGACTATATCCTAAAGATGAGTAATAGGATAGAGTATGATGAATAGGTCTCATCAGAGGTTCTGGCTGGTATTGCTACAGTAAGTCCATTCGGAGTCCATGGCACAAACAAAGAAGGATTTGAGTCTGAAAAAGACGTTTCACTATTTTCATACCAATAGTGAGAAATCTCAAGGTTTACCCAGTTGGGGCATAGAAAGAAGACCTGAACTCGGTGTTTCCTCAATCTGAATAGATCAATCTGGATTATAGGCCAGCAAGACCGGAACCAGCAGGTAGGGAAGGGCAAAAAAGAACCACATCGCACATCGATGATCTCATCAGGGTTCTTCAAATCAGCAAATTGCTTATTAAGTAAGCTTATCTTTCTCTTTTGAATGTATTTTTTGTTTAGCCACAAAGATGCACAGTAGCTAAAGTTGTGTTGGTTGATAGGACCAACCTAGCAAGGCTAAAGAATTCAGTACCTATACTGAATTCTGATGGATAAAGAGCTATACATGTTTTACGAACAAGCAAATAGTTGATCAAATGATAGCTAAAATCAGGGACAACATTAAGTCAAGTTCAACAGAAATTCAAGATATATGCAAGAAGATTGAACAAGAAAAAGTGTTATCCCTGAATGCAAGATTCACATCAGTAAACGTGTCATCATGGAATGAGTTTTTTGTGATATATTTCAACATATTTGCATGCTAACAAGCAAATTGCAATAGAAGCAATGCACTTCATTTTTTACTTGGTCACGTGATTTCAAAATTTGTTATTAAAATCATGCAACTTCGAAAAACGTTACTAAAACCATTCAAATTTTGAGAACCGCTATGAACACCTTCCAACTTTCAAAAAGTGTTACAAAAAAAAATTGGTCAAAATTACCCAGAAAATCAATTTTGTAAACGATAGGGGTTTTAATAACGCTTTTTAAAGTCCAGTGAGTAAATTAGAGATAAACTGAAAGTATGTTGCTCCTTATTGCAATTTGTGATATTACTAATCAATTATTAATTTATACTATATGGTGTAATTCATGATACTGACTTCAAAAATGACAAATGTCATAAAAATGGAATTGCAATTGGCCTTAAACTACCATCAATGGTTTAAAGTCTACTAGAAAAACATTTCACAGCTAAAAAGGAAGCCACAAGTTTGTGGTCCAACTTAAACAGTCGCTAACTGATTAGCAAATACCATTTTCATACATCAATTTACTTGGTTTGACTCTGGATTGTCGAGGTTCAATATCATCCTTCAGCTTTCACCAATCTGTAGATGATGGAATAGTGAATTAGTTATGTCAAAACAATATATAGTAAGAGAATTTGCATAAAGGCTCGTGCTTGAAGCAGTCTAGTTCTGTAAGAGCTTATGTGAGTACATACAAGCTGGGCCAAGGCTCGTGCTTATATGAGCCTAGGAACTGATCCTATTCAAGTGAAACCAACGGTCAAGCTCTTGGCAAGCCATGCGCCATGCCTAAGTCAACCAATTTTTCACAAGCTAATCAAGCAGGGACTCCATTGTCTCAAACACATCCTAGGTTTAACATGTATCAATGCAAAAACTTACCCTGTTTGTGAAACCGTACGGATTTCTTCAATTGCTGCATGCATACCATTAATAACCATCTTCTTGACCTGAAAAGAGAACTTCCATTAATTAGCAATATACTCCACAAAAACATATCTAAAGAAAGAATGTCGTGTCAAAATGTTTACCTCTATCCTTTTCCCTTTTGCTTTGTGATTCACAGGAAGTTGACGAACTTCATTGCCCACTTCAATACATTCAGATGCACTTTCTGGTGAGATGAATTCTAGGACCACATTAACACATGACTGCACAAGAATAAACATCTTAGAACTTGAATCACAGGCCGTAAAGGTTGAGTTTCTAGTAGTAACCACCAATTTTTAAATGAACTGGCAATAAAGGCTAGGCTATGGGGATCCTCCCCATAGGTTGCCGGTCCAAGTCTCGTCAGGGCCACCGGGGATTTTCATTATTATCTTCAAGGCCCCTGGGATTAGTTGAGGCGCTCACAAGCTGGCCCAGACACCCACGGTTGCCAATATATAGATATAAATGAACTTAACTGCGATGTCTTAACTTGTAAGAGTTTATATTTTCCGTGTCATTATGTGTACGAGTGAAATTTAATCACGGCTCCAAAAGTAGAAAAAGTAAAATATATATACATATACATATATATATATTGGTCAATGCACAATGACGTTCTTCCAATTACTTTTTTGGGTTTTTCCTTGCATATCTGATAAGAAAAAACACATACAAATTACTGTCTTCAAGAGAACTTATAGCACTTTACCTTAATTTTCTTCATCTGGTATGGACAACCAGCTGGAATGATAACAGCTTCACCGATATGTTGCTCGAAGCTCCATGGTTCAACATCTAGTCATGGTAATAAGAACACAAATAAATTTAACATGAATGAGAACTGAAAAAGAGTTTGACACCAACTTACTGATCTTTTAGTACTAATTTGTCGAAGGATGGAGACTTACCGAATTCTTCCTTGAGTCTTGTTTTATGAAGGTCATCTAAATGGTAAACTTCGTCAAAAAGCGGATGTACAACCTGTAGTACAATGAAAGTAAGTATTTACGAAATCTTGTAGATTGTCCTTTTATATTTTACGTTGATAGAAATAATACCTTTCCGGGAGAACCATAGGATTCGCGAAGCTTATCAGAATATTTTCTAAGATATTCTACAAGCTTTGGAACATCTTCTCGGCGAAAAATATCCCATTGAGCCCCACAGGTATCGATAACTTGTTCCTCTCCATAACGACTAGTACTACAACTTCTAATCTTGTTTTGAGAAAAATCTTCATCACCGGAGTCTTCAGTGCTTGAATCATCAGATATCAAATGCAATGAACTGTTGGTCATGCAAGGACGTTCGCCATCCTCCAACCCTGTTAAACTACCAAAGATCTCTTCCAGTTTAAGTCTTGTTCGTATTTTACTGGAAGATTGTAGATGATCTTCTGACGTGTATTTTTTCATCAAGATCTTCACATCATTAAGCTTTGTCTCTGAGATAGGATCTGTTGTGGCGTTTGCAAGAATATTCATCTGAATGCAGAAGAGAAAGATCAATAGGACTCATAATATGGGATAAGAAGTTCCCACAAAATCCTATAATAAATAAAGTAGTTAGAAAGATACCATATCAACTGGATGCCTACAAAGCTTCGTCAAATGACCAGAATCCATAAAGTCTTCCGGCCCACCATAGGATATGTGAATGCAAGGACCCAAGTTAAGGTTTTGAGTTTCAGTTCGCAAATTTGCTGCAAGATTCAGAAAGCCTGTCAATGGGTTAAGGTATTCTTCAACAGGCAGAGCTTGCATTACAGCAGCATAATGATCAGGGAACTGCTCTTGAAAAAACCCTGAAGAGAACCGAACTTTGAACTTCAGAAACTCTTGCCACACATTTGCGTGGGTTTTACCCCCCACAAGTATATGCTTTCTACCGAATTGGACCTCACACCAGTCAGATCTGCTTTTTGATTTTACCCTTTCTGTGTCCTTGCAGGATTCGGCGCTCCTTTCAAGGTATTCGCAGAACATGAAACCAAAATCCCAACTCAAGTCCGGTCGACTTTGAAGCACGTCACGGATTATAAGAGGTTGACCTTCGCCCCAATGCTTCATAAAATGTTCAAGATTTTTATCCTTAAAGTCTTGCTTAGTGGAGAAATATAACCCGATGTCTTTAATCAAATTTCCAACCTTTTCACTTCCCATATCATTGTTTTCCTCACATAGCAAGCAGGGTGAAGAAGCAATCCCGAAAGGTTTCTTAAACCTATACTTGAAAACTATTTGTCTTGCACTTGCTTCAAGATCTTTCGTCCAATTGAAGGGGGGAAAACAAGCTAATTTGAGAAAAGCTTCCCCACAACCACCTAAATCCTTCGGTGGGCATCTTATACTTCCATCTGCACAAAACCTCCATGATATCTTCTTCCTCGGTGCTTTGCTTCTAATCATCTTCGTATTCTTCAAATCAGCAAGACCCGAATGTAAGTATCCATCAGAAAACTCTTGACAACAAAGCATGCAGAGAATATAAGAGCAAGATATGCAACTTCTATGAAGATCTGCAACCCAATCATCACAAAAACTGTAGCACCATACAAACAAAACAATGTAAGCTACAAGATCATTCAAAACTGCATGATTAGATCAAGAATCTTTCAAAAACAATGTGTGTAACTTTGAAAAGACACCTGCATTTCCGCTTCTGAGAGCATTCTGCAAGCTCAACCTGTAGCTGGCCAAGCATTCTACCTGTATTTAACAATTTAGATTATGATTCTCCTTACCCAAAAAAGCAAACAAGGAAACAACCCACTACCTTTGTTTTTAGCTTCAGTATCCAAAGCAATGATCTTTTCTTGATTCATTTTTTCCATCACCGGAAGAAGCATCCGAATCAAGTGAAGTTGTTGAATTTTGTCAAACTTCTTTTCGCGATTATAAACAACCAGCTCCTCTTCGGGATTATGAACAACCAAATCCATATCAGGATTATGAACAACCAAATCCTTTTCAGGGCTACAAACAACCAGCTCCTCTTCGGGATTATGAACAACCAAATCCATATCAGGATTATGAACRACCAAATCCTTTTCAGGGCTACAAACAACCAGCTCCTTAAATAGAAAGATTATCAGTATATAATAGTACTAAACGTGACACCACACACATTTTTTTACGGCTCAGATCCGAACCTTTGATTTGTCTTCTTTAAGTCTTTCTCTTATGCAGGCTCGGCACCAGCATGTCCCTAGACACACAGGACACTCTCTCTTGACTGCTGCCTTATCATAAAACCTAAATCCATTGAAATAAAGAATCATTAATTTAACTTAAAGAACATAAATTCAGCTACATTTATTGCATAATGACAGTTATAATTATACATAATAAGTAATCACACCAAGTTTTTTTCAACAGATTTGCATTGATGGTATCTTAGAATGATAGAAGTGTTAAACAGACCTTTCATCAATGCAATCTACACAAAAGAACTGTGTTTTGCAAGTCGAACACTTGACAAGAACACGATAGCTACTCCACTTGCACCAATGGCACTTCTTGTGGTTTTTCTTCTTCACCGCTTCTCTTATATTGGCTTTTATACTTGGTAGCATCTAGATAAACAAATGAATTGTGATTATGTAAAAGCCAATTCCAACAATTAGGGTAATGAAAATCAATCTGCATTATAGGGATATGTGAAATCTAAAACAGAAAGACATAAAATTTGATGAATTTACATGAAACAGCATCACATTGGGTTGTAATGAAACAAAACTGAAACAATTTACATGGAAAGTTTCAGACTTGGTTAATGAAAACAACCTGCAGTGGGACACAAAACCAACAGAAACATGATTACAGAACAATATAATAGAGAACGAGAATGTGATTATAAATATAATATTAAAAAAAAGCAAACTTTGATGATTTGGGTAATGAAAATCAACCTGCATTGCAGCAATAAGTGAATTTTGGAAGAACACACGCACACACAACAAATGATGAAAAATACCATTTGCTTGTGAAGAAGCAAATTTAAAACAATCTCAACCCATGTATATGTAAAAATGGGTCAATTCAAGTCAAAAGTAGTAGCCCATTGCATAATCAAGAATTCAGAACCTTTTAAAATTACTTTATTATTTTAATAATATTTTTATATAATCATATTTAATAATTTAACTATTTATGAAATAAACAAGGAAAACAATCGACCAGTTTTTGAGCCCTAAAATTTGCCCCTTTTAAAACCATTACCCAAACCCACCCACCTATAAATTTGGGTGATGAAAATCAACCTGCATTGTAACAAGAGATGAACTTAATGTAAAACATCATATTGGGCAAAACTTGAACAATTCACAATGCACAAAATTGAAAGCATCATAAGAACTTAGGTTATAAACAAGCAAAAACATAACAATTTAGATGCATAAATAAAAAATTTGGTTATGAGAAACAACCTGCAGTGTAGCCATTGGAATAGGTTCCACGTTCTTTGACCTTATAGGCCTTCTTAAAACCGATTGTGACGCAGCAACCCCAATTTTCGATTTAGGCGAACCTGGTCGTTTCAATTGAGCAGATGATGGAGAAGCCTGTGGTATCTCCATCAGCCCATACTTAAGTTCTTTAACCACCGCTTTTTCCGGATTCAGAATCGATTTATCTTTCTTACCCCTTTTACGGGGTACAGTTGATGTTTCTGCTCTTTTTCTCTTACCCCCTCTTCGGGGTAAATCATTTGACTCCTCTTCAAGTTTTGGGACCAATTTATTGCGCGTTGCTCGATCAAGCTTTAAGCTATCTGGTACTGGCTTCCTAAGTTGTCTATGTCGACTTTGAAGATAATGAGCTTGACAAAAGATTTTTCCCTCCATCGGCGGCAGCGAACACTGCCACCTCTTACCATCTGATCTCTTACACCTAATTTCGTCCGGCAATGGAACATTAACTTTAACTCCCGCCATGGATGAAAATTTCAGAAAGTTGACAAGAATTGTTAAATCAAAGCTTTTTATCAAGGAAAAAGGAAGGGGAGTGGAGAACAAGAGTGAGAAGGGTTTTGACGGAGATGGAAGTATCTGAGTGAGAAAGTGAGGGCCACAGGCAGGAGGTTTCTTCGGTATTTATCTTGTCTTGTATTCGAATCCTGAAAATCTGTGTCGGATGATGTGAACGCAACAAACCTCCTTTTTTTAACTTTTTGAAATTTTTTAAATTATTTCAAATATAATTTCCATATATATGTATATATATATATATATATATATCTTTTTCAAATTACAACCGTTGACAATCAATTTAATTTTGTGTAATTAAAAGGAATTCTAAACTTGTTTGGTTAGGAAATGAAAATAATAATGACAAAAAATAAAATAAAATAAAATAAAATTAGTTTTCATTTCCTTCAATAAAATTAGAATTTATGAAAGAATTGATATCAAAACTTACCGAATATAATATATAAAAAAATTCAAAAAAATATGTTATAAAATAGTCTATGATTTTATCTTTTCAGTAAGTTAGATTATAATTACCAAATGTTGAATTTAATTTTCATCTATTTTAATATAATTCTTTATTTATTTTTTCTTGATTTTCCCATTCTTTTTCCAAAAGTCTTTTCTAGACTTTTTCCATATACTATTTTATATATAAACGTA
>NC_037539.1:23503278-23506224 GCF_001531365.2 Cynara cardunculus var. scolymus | reverse complement strand
ATAATTAAAAAAAAGTATAAATTGATAAATAGAGTATCTTGGTCATTTTCATTATTTCTTTTTAATTAATTATATTTTGTAAATCAAATATACACATTCTAATTCATTGTACATATTATATTTCATTTTCTATCAACCAAGCCTTTGATCAAATTTCTTTTAAATTTCTTTTGGATTCAAATTCATTTGGCAAAATTTCATTCCTTCTGAAAACATTCAGCAAACCGACCACCCCTTAGATTTTTAAGGGCAATATTATTTTCGTTAGCGTAAATGACAATAAAACTTAAGTTTTTGAGACTTCTTCCTATATGTTAGTAGTTTGAGTCCTTCCAAGTCCATTTAGGATTTTCTTGATACCCACAGTTACCATAAATATCTTTTTGGGTTTTCCCAAGATAGATAAGTGATGGTATCGTTAAAACGATTAAAGATGTTGGGCATTTGTGATGAATCAATAAATATCAGTTATTAGTTTGAAATAAAGAAAATATGTATTTTTTGTACGTGAGTTCATATTGCATAGAATGCACGTGGTTTTTAATGAGCGAATGAGTTAGATACGTGTGTTCATATGGTTAACATTCTAGTAACTATCTAATTGGCAAAACATGAGCATTGATTTCAGTGACAAAAATAGGTCTCAATCTAACGATAAATATGCATATTTGATGCGTTAATAAATTTACGCACAAGTACATTGCGTTCTCAAAGAAATGAAAATGTACCTAATGCAAGATTGACGTGTTAAATGATGTTGACATTATGCAACAATGAAATGAGTTTGATTTTCTTATTAGAACTTTTGGCAAGTTAGTAAAGAGCATGCATTCGTAACCCATAGCATGCACGTGGTTTGTAGTGAAACGAGCTAGATATGTTCATTAATATAGTTTTTGTTGTTGTGGCTATCTATCACACCCTATTTTCCTAGGATCGTAATGTTTTAACAATTTTCATGAATAATACAAAATAACATAACATATTATCAACCAAATCTAGCAAAAAGGCTTTCAACATAATTACAAACTTAACAAATTGATATCGAGTACTTCTGAAACCAAATACTAAAACATATTGAAACAACTGGAAGGAACTATAGTTCAAGTTGAACATAACATCAATTGTGGCTAGATCTGAAACAGAGTATTACATCTTCTATTTCTCTTTGTTTCTTTCCCACTTGAGGTGTACATTACTAGTCAGTTTTACACTTAGGGAGTTAATAATTTTTGTGTTAAACAATTATCAGTACTTTTTCTAGAACATATGGTATCAAATATGCCAATACACTTTCTTTATTCATGCAATTTGAATGTATATATAAAAGATAAATATATAGTTGACCATACAATATTAACTTTGTTATGCATATAAAGATAATTGAAAATATGATATCTCAAATCTGAATCGGCATAGTAGAGCCTATCAAAGAATAGTGATCACAATATCTACTAGTAATATTTGAGCACACCAAGTACAAAGATATTTCTTGGTCCCTAATAAGATAAATGATATCACAACAAGCATTTAAAGAAGAGAGGATTTGCAAGGGATCCATTATTGATAAGGGTTTTACCACACGATTTTCTAACCGCAAGCATATGATGCCAAATCAAGTAATATGCGACAAACACAAATATCAAATCTAAGGAACAAAGACATTAAGTTCTACGACAGTTACGACAATTACTAACTAGACTGTTGAATTGTGGATTAGTGATTATTTAAATAGTTAATACTACTAAAACTAAAAAATTATTAGAAACACAAGACAAAGAACTGGATTTAATTCAAATTGGAAGTAGTTGGGTGTTAGATGTAACAACCCTCATAATCCCATATACATATAATTCACATCATCATATTCATAATACTAAAAAAAACAGTATTATTACAAAACATGGACTAACAAAATACATATATGAACAAACTATTATCTTCGTTTAAACTTTTCCTTTGCCCTTATCTTGCAAAGTACGCTGACCTACAAAACAGGTTAGTCCAACAACTGAGCGTTAGACCAAAAAGTCTAGTGAGTGTATAAATCTCAAAACAAACAACTTACATTCCAAACAATCAGTTCAGAATCAAACCTGTTCTGAAATATAAGCATATTTATATTTCTCGCTCGCGGTTACACCGCCATTTCATCTATCTCGCAGTTACACCACCATTTCATCTCTCTCGCGGTTACACCGCCATTACATCTCTCTCGCGGTTACACCGCCATTTCATCTCTCCCGCGGTTACACCGCCATTACATCTCTCTCGCGGTTACAACGCCATTACATCTCTCTCGCGGTTACAACGCCATTACATTTCTCTCTCTCGGTTACACCGCCATTACATCTCTCTCTCTCGGTTACACCGCCATTACATCTCTCTCGCGGTTACACCGCCATTACCATTACATCTCTCTCGCGGTTACACCGCCATTACATCTCTCTCTCGCGGTTACACCGCCATTTCATCTTAAAAATATTTCAAAAACTTTATATCTCTTTATCCGGACTTGAAGTCCGGTCAATCTTAACACTTGAAATTGAGTTAACATCTTTGTCCGGATTACAAATCCGGACAATACTTCACTTACAATGTTAACCGGTTTAGACTAATCCGCTCAATATACTAAATATTTTGAACGGTTTAAATGATATCTGGTCACCTCTTGGCCGGTTTAATTGATATCCGGTCAATACATGAGCGGTTTATTATCTGGATATCAATCCGGACACCACTTGAACGATTTAAACAAGAACCCACATAATATGAAACAGAATTCATAATAACCAGTTTCAAATGCTATTAAATTGTATGTAAACAATTTATATTCAAAGCTCTAATACACTCACCTTTTAGAAATCGAGTATCAAAGCTTTTGACTCCTCTTCTTTAGCAATCCTTCTGATTCTTCAGAGAAAAACCTTCTAAATATAGTATGTG
>NC_037539.1:23496441-23503178 GCF_001531365.2 Cynara cardunculus var. scolymus | reverse complement strand
CGAGACGAGACGATTATAATAGTGTAACTTGTTAAAATAAAAATGTATTTTTTAAACATATTTTATTTGATATACGATTATGTATGTTAATTTGATAAATGTTTAAAATGAAACATTTAAAAGTAAAGGACGTAAAGTAATTAATTAACTAATTATAGGGATATAAAATGTAAATTTAAAATAATAATTTAAAAAAAATCCGTTGAATGTGAAAGGTAAATGTATGTGAGGGGGTGAGTGTATGTGAGGAGAGGAAGGGGTGAAAAAGTGAAAAGGGTATATTGGTCATTTAAAATTTTAAGACTTAAAGATTTTTAATGAATTTGCTTAATGATAGTATAGATTATATATACTGTGAAAAAATATTTTTAATGTTTACGATTTATATTTTTATAGTTATTTATTTATATATATGCTATACATTTTGGGATTAGGATGTCCAAATTGCACTGTATAATATGTTCTTGGGTTTTTCTGAAATATATATATACATGTATTAATTCAATCTTAATCTGAGCTTCTGGACAAGAAAGAGGGTAAGCAGTTGAAATTTCATTCTAAAACCCATCTTTTTTGGTCTTTTCATAGCTTATGATATGTCAAATTTTTAGTTTTCTTTATTGATTTTGAGTGTTTATCTTAAAACTCAAGTTTTTTGGTTCTTTGCTCTTGGTGTAAATCGAACACATTTGTGGAGTMRTTTAAATATGTTGAATTTTAMATATATTGGATTTTAAACTGTCATACAATTTTTTTCATCGATAGTCTGTATTTAGAACCATAACTCTTATTTATTCAAATTGTATTAATATGTAAAGATCAAGTGTAACATATATCATCGTTAAATCTTGTCTTATAAAACAAATGAAACTTCAAAATCGTTAAAATTCATGGCTCCCGCCGCATTACGCGGGTACACAACTAGTATATATATATATATATATATATATATATATATATATATATATTAGAATGGTATTCGCACAATGCACCGAGATACATCTTGATTTTATTGTTTCATTTTATTGTTTTGTCTCAATTGATGTTATAATACGGTTTATGTGGTTTTGAGAAAGTGATAATGTTTTTATTTTTGAACAAAATATAAATATGAAAATATCATAAAATATTTAAAAAGAGTACCAAATTAACTATTTAAATTTTTTCCTTTTTTGTGTATTTCTGTGATGCATTTTTTTAATTTTTGGTTTAATAATATAATTTTTTATAAAGATAATAATTAAGTATTTGTTAGAATTCAATGATTATCTTAATTATATTTTGGATTTTTTGTATTTAAAATGAGATGTATATCTTCTATTTGATTATGTTTATCTGCAATTAGTTACACAAATTCAACATGACGTTTTAATAAATTGTACTTACGCACAATTTACTTGTAATCTTGAATTTTAAGTAATATGCATTAATAAACAGTACTTCATGCATAAAAAACGGTTTTTAATAGTTTTTGTCAAATGTTTTATAATATAGTGTGTGTGTGTATATATATATATAGATAGATTATAAAATTACAAAATTAAGAAACTATAAAACAAAAAAGTTTTGAAGGTTTTGTCAAATGCTTTATAATATAGTTTTCAGTTCTCAAAATGTTTCATTGACTAAACCATATTTTAAGTAATGCTTTATAATGCGTTGAAATCATATTATTTAGTTTTCAAAATGTCCCATTGACTGAACCATATTTAGTTTAATTAATAAAACCAATTTCATTTTGGTTAGGAATCATGAAACCAATTTCACTAATGAAAACATGTTATTCATTTTTCAAAATGTTTCACTCATGAAACCAATTTTAATAATGAAATCATATTATTCAGTTAACAAAATGTTTCATTTATGAAACTAATTTCACTAATGAAATTATATTATTCAGTTTTCAAAATGTTTCATTCAGTTTTCAAAATGTTTCATTTATGAAACCAATTTCACTAATAAAATCATATTATTCAATTTTCAAAACAAAAAAATATTTATGAAACCAATTTCATGAATAAATTTATATTATTCAGTTTTCAAAATATTTTATTCAGTTTTTAAATGTTTCATGTATGAAACCAATTTCACTAATAAAATCATATTATTCAGTTTTCAAAATATTTATTTATGAAACCATTTTCACTGATGAAATTATATTATTTAGTTTTCAAAATGTTTCATTCAGTTTTCAAAATGTTGCATTCATGAAACCAATTTCACTAATGAAATCATATTATTCAGTTTTTAAAATGTTTTATTCAGTTTTCAAAATGTTTTATTCATCATTGTTGATTAATAATAATTTTTTGGAAAGGGGATTTAATTCCGAGAAAGGAGATTTCAATGATCTCAAACGTTTAAAAACTTGTTCCTGTTTTGCCCTTTATTGGAGAAAATAATAATATTTTTTTGTTTTACTTTATTAAAATAACTTATTTTAATCATGGTCTTTGATCAAGAAAATGGATGGATGTGATTGGTTTGTAGAGTTTGTATGAAATAGATAGTTTGCAAAGTAAACCTCCTCTATGTATGTATGTATGCATGTATGTATGTGTATATATATATATATAAAGAGAGAGAGAGAGAGAGAGAGAGAGATTTATCATTTAATTTAACATTGTACTGGTTAAGGTATAAGGGTATGTAGTGAAAATCTCATCTTCCTTGAGTTCTAATCTAGGCACCGCCAATGTTCTTGTGGCCATGTAGTCTTCCTGCTATGACTTCCGACCATTCATGATCGTCCAGAGGATAAGTCGTCCATATAAATTGGCCTAGATAAACATACATACGAAAAAATTATGATTAAACTTACTGTTGTATATTTCTTCGTATAGAAAAGCATGTGAGTGATATCGTATTTTATTTCCACGATAGCTTTCGCTCCTTAAAAGTCTAATGAATTTGATGATAGCTTAATGGCTACAAAACTCTAGCTATAAATTTAATCTTTCATTAAAATAGAAGTAGAAATAGAGTAACTATCATTCATTGAAGGAAGCAAGATGTTGACATTCAAGATTCATTTATTAATGTTTCAAGGAGAAATAATTGATGGCTACCGAAACACAAACCTAACATTCTTCCATTCATATTTGGCTTGTGATCCCAGTAATTCAAGTCTAATTACAATTCAAACAACAATCAAGAACAAGATTTGAGAAATCAATCTGTTGGCTTCTTTTCGATCCATAGAACTGTGAAGAGTACAAGTTCTTGATGATACAAATTGTCAACGGGATACAGATGATTCTGAATCCATTTTCGCCAAACTAAGTACCAACAACCACTGCTATTTAGCTTCCAAAACAGGAAAGTCAACTATACAAGCTATAAAAGGACACTACAAGAATTAAACAATACAAAGCATTTAAAACAATTTAAGCACTGGGACTTGAATACAACATTTTTATTCCCATAATCTCCTTTTGGATTCAAGTCCAAAACAACATCATCTTCAGAAAACTTTAAAAACTTTGATTCTTCAAGATTTGAACTTCAAAACTTTTAGCAACTTTAGATCTTCAAAACTTTAATAATCTTCATCTTTTATCAACAAACTTCTAACAATCTCCCCCAATTGATTATGTTCAGAAAAACTTTTAGCATCTGAACAATCTTCCATTTTTAAAGAACAATAAACTCTTTTTATAGAAAGAATCTTCACATTCACTCCCCTTTAAATATTGCAGCATGATAATCTTCAGAAATTATCAACACTTATTGATCAACTCATTTGAAACTTTAATCATCTTCCCCAATCTTTAGAATTTGACTCATAAAATCTTCATCCATTTTTAAGAATACTCCCCATTATGATGAAATGAGGAGCATTGTCATCATACACAGAAATGAATGAACCTTGTAGGAAGCTGTCATTTCATAAAAAGATATGCAAATCTTTGAAAATTCGCTTATATAATATATTAAGATTATGAAGATGAGGGAAAGAACCAGATTCAACTTATGAGCCTGTTTTCAATCTTTTAGAAAGATTGGCTTGTGAATATAACAGATATATTCAGTACAACGAATGTACTTCATATATGAGACTTTTTTATGTTTATCTCACTAGGACTTTCATTCAATCATTGATAGCTTTAAAAAGCGTATATGTGAATGTTATAACAGAATAACAAATATTATGTAAAATTTGTGCAGTGAAGAAATGATAAAGCAACTAATGCTTCAAATTTGGCTCAAAAAGATAAACAGTGTAGACTACAAAAATTTATCAGACTCAATGTGATTAATAAGATTTGAAGGGGGAGACATTTATCCTTCTTTTTCAATATCAGTTATCTCCAAATGAGAAACGGATAGATTATGAGCTGCGTGCCCCAAGTGTTATTGAAACACTTATCTGTTGAGAGATAAATGAGTAGTTGGTGGGGTTATGACAAGAGTTGGCCTGGGCTTGCCATTTTCAATATTAGTCTCTAAAGAGTTGAGAACTAATATATTGTGTTGTTGCCCAGATTATAGTAGATAGAACAAGATTCTTTTGATCTTTTAATCCTGGACACAACTCTCATCAATTCTTTTAGCTAACACTAATTACTCCTCTCATTTACATTCTAAGCTCTACACACAAACCCATTTTGTATTAAAGTTCACTTAGATATGGATGACATCTTGGGTAGGGTTGTCGGTTCTAACAGTCCATATAGGTATTTTGCTAAACTCTCAGTCCCTCCTAGAAATTTTACATTGTAAGCTCATTTGATCACAAATGATTGATCAAAAATAATATTGCAATCATCTTCAACTGATTAGATGAATTATCAAGAAAAATGTAACAATTAATCACATGATCAAATAAGGAGTTATATTTAAATCAAATTATTTTGAATTTTTTTGGGAGAAATGAACGAAGATCTGTAAGAACTAGTTTACAGATTTATATAATCAAAGAATGAAGAAATGTGTATCAATTAAAGAATTATTATTCAGATCAGCTGAGAAACAACATTGAATACAAACGAGTGTGTGATCACCGAAAATGATTTATCATTTTAAAAGACGTGATAATAACATTTAGAAGAATAGTTGAAATAGGTATTGGAAATATGTACGAAGAGAAAAATACAATTAAGATCTAAATGAAATACCTATTCAGAAATTGTACTCGTAACAAACAAAAATTAACAAGAAGATCATTTAAAGTCACACTTCTTAAAATGATAAAATCATTTTGAATTCAAAGAAGTGGTTTGAACATTTAAGAAAACATTTTATATGCAAACAAGTTGTTCTTCTTCAACGCATATTCAGAAACAGTTAAGAAAGATATACCTGATAAAAAATGACCAGATCAGATTTTGATGATTGTGATTATCTCCCCCTTGATGTTATAGCTCAAAAACTCAAACAAGTGATTAGAATTTGATATTTAAGAACACTGAGATCAAATAGAGATGAAAACACATTAAGCTCAAACTCTCCCTAGAAAGATGGATCAGATTTTATACGGACAGATTAAGCAGTCCAAGCTTGCTTACTAAAAATGAAAATCTTTTCTCATCGAGAGGTTTTGTGAAAATGTTAGCAAGATGGAAATCAGTCTGTACAAAATGTATCTCAATTAATCCTTTTTCTATATTATCTTTAATGAAATGATACTTGATATCGATGTGTTTGGTCTTAGAGTGTTGAACTGGATTAGCTGTTATTGCAATCATGCTTTTTGAATCGAAGTTGATATGGACTTTGTTAAATGTGTAACCGTAATCTAGAAGTTGTGTCTTTATCCATAAAACTTGTGAACAACAACTAGTTGCTTCAGCAGTAGAAGTTGAGACACAGTTTTGCTTCTTTGAAGTCCAACTTATGAGCTTGTCGCCTAAGAACTGACAGGATCCAGAAGTGCTCTTTCTGTCCAGTTTGCAACCTGCATGGTCAGAATCAAAAAATGCAGTCAGCTCGAAACCAAATTCTTTAGGATACCAAAGGCCAAAATTTTGTGTCTTTGAGATATCTGAGAATTCTCTTTACCGCAGTGTTAAACCCCATAATTCATAAAGCGAAAAAGTAATGAAAAACAATAAGTGATGAAGAACCAAAAGACCGGTGAAGACATCAAGGCAGAATTGGCTAAGTCTGGTGAACAACCAGAGGAGCGATGGACGACCAGGGATGCGATGGAAAGAGCATCTTCATCGCCCCTCTGGTTAACAACACTTAGAGAATTCTTAAGCAATTCATCCAGAGGCATACGATGAAGATTTAAAGATAAGGATGATTCATCATACAATGGAAGACAGCTGGAGATGACAAGTCGACAGCTACACTTCAAGTTTATCTTAATATTAAAGCTTATCTACAGTTTAGATAAACGTTATCTGTAAATAGAAGATTAGCTAAAAAGTCTCGTTAGATAGTTATCTTCTAATTAGCTTTCTAGTATAAATAGGTGATTAGGCCTATTGWACTAAATGTCTCTTTTACGTTTTTATTATCAATAAAGTGAAACCTTTGACGCTCAAGATTGTTCTTTAGTGTTTATAATTCATTCTTGAGTGTTCATCATTTTTTCCATTAAAACACTATAATTTGGTTATTCTTAACTAGATTATTAGTGTTAGCTCCATTATTCATCTCTTGTAAAAGTATAGAAAAAGTATTCTGCAAGTCTTGACAGAAGGATATCTTCCACATAAGACAACAGAGGACTAACGACAGAAGCCTTATATTCGAGCAAGTAAAGTGTGACAGAACCTCTGATGTCTCTC
>NC_037539.1:23465131-23496296 GCF_001531365.2 Cynara cardunculus var. scolymus | reverse complement strand
GGCTTAGATGATTTCACGCATCTAGATCTTGTCAGTAAGGTCGTTAGGAACTAGTATAAATAGCGGCTAAGGCCTTTGTAATCAGTGTGCTTCCAGTATTGTAATTGTCAAATTTTCAATTGAATGAATTGAAAAACCTTTGAAGCAATTCTCCTGCATTCATCTTCTTCCTCATCTTGACTGTGTGTTCTTGATTTATTTACTCTGTTCTGTTCTTATTATTGTTTTTGCTGCACTTTAATCGTCTTAGAGTTCATTCAGAGTACTAGATCAATATCAAAGCTGAATTTAAGGTCCAACAATTAGTGTTATTGAGAGATCTGGGATCAACACGCAGCAAGATGTGACTCTTTAGGATTAGCCTGATATCTTGCACAAAAATATGTTGAAAACATTATATCTGGTTTACTTGAAGTTAAGTACAGTAAAGATCCAATAATGGCACGGTAATTTTGTTGATCAACAGATTTTCCATATAAATCTGCATCCAATACAGTACCAGTCGCCATGGGAGTGTTTATTGACGAACATTCTGACATATTAAATCTTTTCAAAATATCTTTAACATATTTGGATTGATTAATGAATATGCCATTGGGGATTTGTTTTACTTGAAAACCAAGAAAGAAACTTAACTCTCCCATCATACTTATTTAAAACATAGATTTCATGATGTCAAAGAAGTTCTTACAAAACTAGGATTCGTAGAAGCAAAAATAATAACGTCAAAATATATTTGAATCAAGATCATGTGCTTACCTTGCTTTTTAACAACATTGTATCTATCGTACCTTTCTTAAAAACCAGATTTCAATAGGAATTGAGTTAGAGTATCATACCATGCCCTAGGAGATTGTTTCAAACCATATAACGCTTTGTCTAAGACATATACATGATCAGGTTTATGTGGATCAACAAAGCCTCCAGGCTGACTCACGTAGACTTCTTCATGAAGAATACCATTTAGGAATGCTGATTTGACATTCATTTGGTAGACTTTGAAATTCTTGTGAGCAACATACGCTAGAAATATTCTGATAGCTTCAATGCATGCGACTGGAGCAAAGGTCTCGTCATAATTGATACCTTCTTGTTGACTGTAACCTTTAGCAACCAATCTGGCTTCGTTTCTCACTACAATTCCCATTTCATCCTTTTTATTTCGGAAGACCTACTTTGTCTCAATTATTGATTAGTCTTTCGGCCTCGGTAGGAGTCTTCAAACTCGTTTTCTTTCGAATTCCCGAAGTTCATCTTGCATGGCATTAATCCAATATGGATCTTGCAACGCTTCAAATGGCTTTTTTGGTTCTATTGCACTAAGAAAGTTCACAAAAAGACACTCGTTAGCGATAACTGATCGCGTTTTCACTCTATCGTTTACATTACCGATTACTTGAGTAGGGGATGATCTTTGTCCACTTGTGAGTACAAGGGAGGGGTTGAACATCAGTTAAGTTATTCTAATCACCATATTCATCAGTTACAGCTTGAATTTCAATTTGAACTTCAGCTTGAATTTCTGATTCAGCTTCAATTTGAACCTCAGAATGTTCAACTTCATTGGTAGGTTGAAAAGACTCAAATTGATCAATATCGGATTGAACGATCTCTAGTTGAGTTTGTGCCTCAGCTTGAACATGTTCTGATTCAGTAGATTCAGGTTGGACAACATTTGATGTTGAACAACCAGCTTTAGATGGTCCAGAAAGTTGAGTAACTTGCGGAATCAGGACCACTGGTTTATTCAACTTAGGTAGATCAAATATTTTGTAATCTATAAGAATATCCCAAATAAGATCAAATACGTCTTTAAATAAAGAATCTAAATTTCATTTTACGGAAGAATCATAATTTATTATCCTGTTTGGTGTAGGTTCTACAATGCTTTGTGTAGAAGCTAATAATTGTAGCTTGAGTTCTGAACTGATTTGTTCAGAATTCGAAGATTCATCGAATCTGACGTTGATGCTTTCTATGACAATCTTGGATGACTTGATGTAGACTTAGAAGGCTTTAGACTTTAACATATAGCCGGTGAAGTAGCTCTCTTTCGCCTTCTTATCGAATATCCCGACATTGTCTCTATCATTAAGCACGAAGCATCTGCATACAAAAATATGAAATAATTTTACATTAGGCTTTCTTTTATTTATTAACTCATAAGCAGTTTTATTAAAGCGCTTGATGATGATCGTTTGATTCTGTGTAAAACAAGAGGTAGACACTGCTTCAGCCCACGAATACAGAGGTAGACTAGAGTAAGCCAACATAGTCCGAGCAGCTTCAAGGAACGTTCTGTTTCTTCTTTCAACAACTCCATTTTGTTAAGGAGTTCAAACAATAGAAAAGATGTGAGAAATCCCAACAGTTTGAAGAAAACTTTGAAGGGTCTCATTTGTAAATTCAGTGGCATTGTCACTACGAAGCTTTTGTACTGAAAGTTGTAAAAGAACTTGGATACGCTTGATAAAAGATATGATCAGCTCTGACGCATCAGATTTGGCTCTCAAAAACTCTAGCCACGTGTAACTGGAATATTCTTCGACCATCACCAAGATATACTTTTTACCTCCAAGCGATTGAGTACGCATTGGTCCACATAAATCCATGTGAATCAATGTTCACTTGTGTAAAATGGGCAACTTCATCATCTGAATAGTCAATTAGCCAACTTTTCTCTTCTGGAATCGAAGCCTTACCATCCTCAAGGACTTTTACCATATTTGCTTTCAAAGGGCAATAGTTTTAGTCTTTGAAATTTTTAAACCGACAATCTTTGATGTAGTGACTAGGTTTTTCACAGTTATAGCACCTTCTCTCTTAAGTTTTAACATGTCTCGTTTTTATAAACTTTTATGGCTTAACCTCCTTTCCCTTGCTCTTCTCAAACTTTACAAACTTCTTCTTTCCGAACCTTTTCTGAAACTTCTTTGTCAGTAAAGAAAGTTTCTTAGAGAACTCCCTAATGTCGTCATCTGAATCAACAGAGGAATCTTAAGTTGATTCACTCTCAGTCTGCTCTGACAACTCTGTCTTTAAGGACTTGGAGCTCTTTCCATCTGATTTACTCTTGCTTACCTGACAGCAAAGATAAGGAGTCAGCCACCTTCGTTTTCTCTATCATCAACTCCCAGTGCAAGCACATCTTTTGACTCTGGTGGTCAAGACAAAGGGGTCATTGAACAGGTGCACACCTCGAACCCAAACCAGCTAAACCAGCCAGATGTCGCTTCTGCCTCTGGCCAAGACAGCCAAAGGGAAACCACACTCCAGGGATCACCCTCTCAAAAGGGTGAAACCTTTGAAAAGATAAGTGGCATGTCACCCCATGCCACGCCACTTTCCATACAGAGGAATTCGTTTCCTCTACACTATCTATTTCCCCACCTTGTTCAGAGCAAGGCTCAGGTGCACAAGGCTCAGAGACTCTCGATTAGTCTCTTAGTCCACTCGTGGAGGGTCCTTTGGCTGGCTCTGAACCTGCTGAGGAAACTCTTCATGACAGATTAACGATAGTGTCTTCTTCACGAGAGACACAAGGATCCGATGGAAATCCTTCTTCGACCAACATCCAATAAGTCGAGAGAGAAGGTGTCCTAGGAACAAGGACTGAATCTAGCTCATGTGTTGAGCTAGAGGTTACCACTAAAGCATATGTCACAAAGGATGAGTTCCAATCCTTTGCCACTTATATGCTTTGCTCCTTGGAAGAGCTAAAACTCAACATGGTCCATGCAAAGCCATCTCCTTTTCCATCTGCTCTGAATGAAGTTCGATCATCCTTAGCAGTATTGAGGGTTGAGTCTATGACATGTGCCTCTTGCCTCGATCAACTACAGGAATTGACGGCAAGAAATGCAGAGACCCTGCAAAGGGTCCTAACACACATTCAGAGGGATGAAGCTTCTACTTCATCTCAAGATGCTCAAGCGCTCATTCCTTTGAGTGTACCGGTCGATTATGTCACCTAGACAGCTATGAATGCTCTGGGTGACCGTCTTCTACAAAAAGTAGCACACTTCATGTCTGACTTCAACAACACTTTGAAGCATGCAGCAGCCGACATGCGTCGTTCGTTGGCAGCCTTCCAATATAACACAGATATGGAGATCCGAAAGGCCACAATGGCAGCATCAGAGATCGTTAAGCTCTTCGACGCAAAGATCAAGGCCATGCCTCCGACTAACGTGCAGAGGCCAAAGAGAAATTCAGAGCTACCCACTGCATGTGATGTGGCCTCAAAGAAGAGGAGGCTTGATGATGATGAAGACCCAGACCAGTCTGGCCCTCAAAGTCGTCAAGAGGGGGAGAAACAGCCAGCAGTCTCCAAGAGCTCTTTTCCAAAGGCTGCCCCCTCTGCCTCTGCTTCTTAACAGCAAGCACAAGCGCCATTGAATCACAAATCCAAGGCTGCATAGGCACACGCAGAGGAGAGAAGAAAAGAAAAGATGCTCGCTGCATCAGCAGCAAAGCCAACAGGGCATAAAAAGGGTGAAAAGGACGTGATCCAGCTTCTCTCCGTGTACACCTCTTCATCCTTATCAGAGCC
The DNA here is from genome assembly GCF_001531365.2 of Cynara cardunculus var. scolymus. Taxonomy (NCBI): domain Eukaryota; kingdom Viridiplantae; phylum Streptophyta; class Magnoliopsida; order Asterales; family Asteraceae; genus Cynara; species Cynara cardunculus. Next base: position 23,491,744 of record NC_037539.1, on the reverse strand, counting down.
CTTATCATCCTCTACAGAGTATGTCATGGAGACTGCTCCATCTGAAAAGAGGGATGAAGAAGAAGAAGTGGTGGTAGTCAACATCGTTGATCCAGAACTACTAGAAAGATGCCAAGAACCAGAAGTGGCGTCCATACCAATGGCTATCCCATTTGAAGAAGTAACTGTTGCTGCACCACCACCACACCAAAAAACACATAGAGCCAAGGTCTATGGTCAAGGGACCAGAGTCGTCACACCTGCTCTAAGGCAGTACGTCCCAGTCAGAGCTCGAAAGCCAGAGGCAGGCAACAACATCAGGCCTCAGAGCTCCAAACGACCCGCTGATCAAATACAAGAGATCAGTGATCATATGGATACGATGAAGAGGCCCACACCCCGTGATAAGCTTATGAAGGATACTGCAGACAAGGAAGAAGTCTACCAATTTCTCTACAGCATACTGAATGAGACGCCTGTTGTCAAGATAAATCTTCATCCAACGGCTCAAGAGCATATTAGGTAGAGGTTCTTAGAGCGCTTCACTCAACATGTCTCAACACTCCACTCAGTTGACGACATCAGAAAAATCCTTGACATCAGAAGACGAACCTTTGCACATAACAATATCATTTTTCATGAATATGTGGTTGAGAGGACCCATTGACAGATTAGCTCTTTTACAGATTCCGATCTCATTAATCTGAATCCATGGGACCTTCTGTCTTTGTACTTCTATACAGACAACAAGAGGGATATGGGGATGAAGTATGCTTTGGCCAACTCAGCGATTAGGCAGACGATGACGGACCTCCTGAATTTCATATGCAAGTTTGACTTTCAATTGGCTTTGAAATGGGAATAGATCAACTAAATGTCACTGCGCCTAATGAAGATCTAGAAGGCATTAAACACATTCCCTCATGGACGGTGCTGGTGGAACCAGAGATCGGGGTGATATTTCAAAATGAGCAAGGAAGAAAAATTTTCTTTCATGAAGATCAGCGCCTGAAATATTCAAACTCTACTCTGCGCTTTATCAAGAACAATCTACTCAAAAGCAGATACAATACTCCGTTTGCGAAAGAGAGGTTGAACACTATAATTAGATCTATAGACAATTTGTTGGAGTTTCGTGAGCTTCTTAGGGGGTTCATAAAGCTTCAACACGTCTAGGCCTTTTTCTTTGTAAGCAACTTCTATCTTTGGTATTTCAGAATTCAAGTATTGTAATTTCATTTTTTAGTATTGTAAACATTAGATAGTCAATGTAAAACAGAGGTTACTTTCAACCTCTGGCTTCGATTAGACTTGTGTTTCTCATTCAAGTAAGAGTCTGTCTTAATTACACTTAGGGGGAGATTGTTAGACCCCATCGTGTAAAAGTGTAAGTAAGAAGCCTCTTAGTCTAGTCGGTAGGACTTAGTCTTTTGAAGCTGTTTGGACTAAGAGCTCTCATGCAGAAGAGATCAAGAGACAAAGCTCTCACTCAAAGAGCCAAGCGTCTCACATACAGAGCCCGCGCTCTATTCCATGGAAGATCAAGCCATAAGCGCCAAAAAGCTTAAGTACTTGATATAGAGTTATACTCCAGACACAGAGCCTCTGCATAGTACATGCAGAGCCTCTGGGTCTCCTAACTCCATGGATAGCGTGTGTAGTTCAAACTTTCTCGCAAGGGTCAAACAAAATCAAGGCGGCTTGACTTACTCCGCTCTAGTATTCAAGCGTCGTCAACGATAAGGATGCAAAATAAGTGCTTAGAGATTCAAGCCAAGATTCTAGCAAATTCTATTTGACTTAGGTGTATATAAGGAGGCATTCTCCTCAGGTTACAAAGACCTGATTGTGCCGACTTAGACTATAGCTAAACCTTGTGAGAATACAAATTAGATTGAGAATTTCTTATTGTTTTCTTCTCATCTAATAAAAGCATCCGACGTATTCAAAGTCATACTGTGTTCATATCTTTACTGAATATTTTATTTGACCTTTCAGTTACACTGTTTTCATTTCATTCATATTCATTCAACTGTGTTTTATGATATTAAGAGAATCTGGGTTCCAACAATTGGTATCAGAGCCAACTAATCAAATTCATTGATTAGTCGATCAATATTCATTAGGATACCTCTCTTAATTTCTGGTTATTCTTTTTTAAAAGGAATTTCATTCAAATCTTTGATCTGTTTTAAAAACGTTTGCTTTTCGTATTCTTGACATCGGTCAAAACTCGAATTTTTACTTTCAAGTCAAGATTCTTCTCAAAATCTTTGAACAAAATGTCTAGTCAATCATCGAACTCCATGTACAGCGCTGGTTCCCTTACAAAACCTCCGACTCACATTAGGGAAGAATATCCCCAATGGAAGATCAGGATGATAAATTTGTGTGAAGGTCTCGACCTTGAACTTTATGAATCTATTTTAAACGGCCCTTTCGTACCTACTACTCTAATCCCCAGAATTCCTGCTGTTGGTGACACGATCGAAGTACCTGCCAGACGGTTCCCAATCTCCATAGAGATTGGGATGATGAGGATAAAAGAAGAGTAGAAGTGGACCAAAAAGCCAAGAGGCTTTTAATCATGGCCCTTCCCAATGAGATTTTTCAATCTCTGGATGCCTGCAAATCTGCTAAGGATTTATGGGATCAGTTGGCAAACCAACTGGAAGGTGGGACTAAGATGAAGAAGAACCATCGTGCTCAATGTCTAAATGAGTACAATAGTTTCCAAGCTCTTACTGATGAGTTTATCGAGCAGACTTATCACAGATTCAACACTCTGATCAACAAATGCAGAAAATGTGATGTGATCAGAACTCAAGAGGAGAACAATATGCTCTTCTTAAAAATATTGAATGCAGAACAGGGAAATTGAACATGTCTCTCCAGGCAAACAAGACCTGGAGTAATGGAATCTTCATGACATGTACGACACCATGCAAGCTTAGGAGCAAGAGGTGTAGAAGGCCAAGTTCGCTCTGGGTGGACCACCAGCTCTTGTCTCTGACTCAAAAGAGACTGGGTCAAGTCAACAACACAAAGAGAGAAGGTCGAATGAGGAGAAGAGAAAAGAAGAGGGAAGAAGGCTCTTGTTGTGGAGAGCGACGATGAAGACAGAGCCTCAAGCTTTGAAGATGATGACATCAGTGCTTTTGCACATTCCTTGACTTTGATCACCAAGGAATTTCAAAGGAAATTTGGGAAGAAAGTATTCGACAAGAGAGGAAGTCGAAGCGACAATAATAGAAGCAGAGGTTTTGAACGAAGGAACCCTCCTTCTATGCAAAACAAGAAGAAGGAAGAGCAGTCAAAACAGAAGAAGCATGCGTTAGATGCTTCAGATGTGGGAAGATGTGTCACTACTCCAAAGAGTGCAAAGGACCTTTGGTGAAATATGAACTATACTATAAAAATAAGTACAAGTATAATCGATCCCAAAGGAGTCTTATGGCTGAGCAGGAGAATTAGGTCTCTGACTCCTCATGTGAAGAAGAAGACCAAGCCCACTTTTATGGAATAGCTGTTGAGAATGATGCATAAGAGTCTGGATCTAGCTCCGACTCCCAGGTATGTTCTACCTCTGGTTATTCTCATTCCGATCTGGAAGAAAACATCTGCTTTAACTCACGATTTCATAAAACTACAGCAAAAACTCTCTGTCAAGAAATCTAAAAGAAAATCTTGGGAAAAGGAAAAATCTTTCTTTGAATGAGAGACAAAGTTATTGCCTGTAGAAAAACAAGAGCTATCAGTGGAAAAAGAAAAAACTTATAGAAATAAAATGCTCCACTGAAAACAGTCTTAAATCAGAGTGCTCTGAACTAAAAGCGGCTATACAGAAACAGGAAAAGGAACTTTTAGAAAAAGAGCGTGACAGTCTAAATTCTGAAGCTTTGAAAAACTATTTTCAAAAGGAAAGAGAATTCCTACACCAGAGCTTGCAAAGGAAATAGCTCTTGATTAAAAAGTATCAAGATGCTCAGCAGGTGTATGAAAAGATTAACTCTCAACAGGATAGAGCAGGGATAGGTTATACATACCTAGACCTCACCTGGAAGAAGAAACCTACTCTTGAGTCTGTGTTTAGGTTAGGGGCAGAGCAAAAACCAGAATTTCCAGCTTTGCCTAAAAACTCACCTTTCAAAAGATGTAAACTTCAGAATGGGGCCAAAATTCAAAAGTTAAAGTTTGAGAACATTTCTTATTCTTCAAAAAGTATGCAACCAGTTCATCTAAAAACCATATAGAAGACAGAGGGGATTTTCTATTTTGGCTCTAATAATCTTGAACATCTTAATACAAACGATGATGTTGTTAAACCTGAACCAGATGAAACCTAGAGTTCATCGACAGATAACTTTGTTAAAACTCTGGACCCAAAGTTAATGAATGACTTCACAGAAACGGTGAGACAAGTCTTTGAGTAAGATTTGCTTGAAGCCTTGAATTATCCCTCTGAAGGTCATACAGATACTTCTGAGAGTAATTCCTCGGATACTTTTGGAGATATTTCTTCAATGCCAAAGAAGGATGAAGGCACTTGCTCATGTACACGAGAATCTCAAGCTCTCTATGATACCTCTGCAACTCAAAATTCACAGAAGAATTTTCTTGACTCAGAATCAGAGGTGGACTCGAGTAAAGAGCAAGTTGAGACAGAGATAGTGGCCACAAGACCAGAAGTTGTGAAACTTCCAAATGGGAAATCTAATAAATCTGTTTCAGCAATTGGGCAAAGGAAAAAGATTCCCATAGGTCCTGATTTCGTAGATATGTCTCAAAGAGCTAAACCTTTCTAAAGTTTGAATACAAAGCAAAGAAAACTAAACATGTTACCTCTGCATCAAAGGTTTTTAAACCTAAATCTGAAAAGCCAATTAAGTTCACTCTGGAACAAAAAGGAAAATCCGCTCCCGACTCTATTTTACATTCCTCTATTTCAGAGAGGCCTCTAAAGGCCAAAGGAGTAAGAAGGGATAAGGAGAGGATAGAAGAAGAGACTCATTTTAAGAAGTCTAAACAATCTAAACTAGATAGGAAGTTCGTTAGAACTAACAATGCTAGGAATGATTGTAATAAGATGTTTTATGAATCAAATAAACCTTTTTGTCATCAAAACTGTGTTTATACTTGTGAATGTCTCTCTCTGTTGCACAAGTTAGAGCAACATCTTTCTAATTGTTAGACCCCAACTTGTGAAAGTGTAAGTAATAAGTCATTTACTCTAGTCAATAGGACTTAGTCTATAGAAGCAGTCTGGACTAAGAGCTCTCATGCAGAAGAGGTCGAGAACCAGAGCTCTTACTCAAAGAGTGAAGGTTCCTACGTACAGAGCCCCTGCTCAATCTCCATGGACGATCAAGCCTTATGCGCCAAAAAGCATAAGCGCTTGATGGAAAACTACAACTCCAGACACAGAGGCTCTGCATGCATAGTACATGCAGAGCCTCTGCATATGCAGAGCCTCTGCATAGTTTATGTAGAGCTTCTGTATAGTACATGCAGAGCTTCTGGTCTACTTACTCCATGGAACATGCCTGTAGTCCAGACATTTGCGCAAGCATCAAACAGAATCAAGGCGGCTTGACTTGGTCCGCTCCACTTTTCAAGGGAAGTCAAAGATAAGGACGCGGACTTGGCAACTAAGAGATTCAAGCCATAATTATAGCATAGTTGTTTGACTTAGGCATATATAAGGATGCTTCCTTTTCAGGTTCAAATTACCTGAGAGTGCGGACTTATACTATACCATATTTCTTGTGAGAATACGTTTAGATTGAAAGTTCTTATTTTCATCTAATAAAAGCATCCGATTTATTCAAGTCTTTTTACTGTTCTTATATATTTTGAATACTTCGTTTGATCATACTCAGTTCATTGTTCATAATTCAATCTTATTCTATATCAACTGTGTTTTTCTGAGAATTAAGAGTATCCGGGTTCCAACAATTGGTATCAGAGCTTGCTAATCAGACTCATTGATTGGTCGATCGATATCCATCTGGATACTACTCTGAATTTTTGATTATTCGTTTTAAAAAGGAATTTCATTCTTATTTTGATCCATTTAAAACCTATGCTTTTACGTTATCTGGAAATCAATTCCACTTCGCTTATCACTTTCTTGTCAATCTTCTTTTCAAAGTTTTACACAAAAATGTCTAGTCAAACGTGGAAATCCATGTACAGTGCTGGATCCTTGACCAAACCTCCGACTCTCATTAGGGAAGAATATCCCCAATGGAAAATTCGGATGATCAATTTTTACGAGGGTCTTGTCCTCGAACTTTACAAATCAATTTTAAACGGCCCTTATGTTCCCACTACAATTATTCCTCGTATTCCTGCTGCTGGCGATACGGCCGAAGTACCTGCCAGGAGAGTTCCTAAGCTTCATCATGATTGGAACAATGAGGACAAAAGCAGAGTGGAGGTGGATCAGAAAGCCAAAAGGCTTTTGATCATGGCACTTCCAAATGAGATTTTTCAATCTCTTGACGCGTGCGAGTCTGCCAAGGATCTATGGGATCAATTGGCAAACCAGCTGGAAGGGGGAATAAAGATGAAGAAAAACCGTCATGCTCAATGCTTAAATGAGTACAACAATTTCCAGGCGCTTCCTGATGAGTATTTAGAATAGACTTATCATAGGTTCAACACACTGATCAACAAGTGTCGCAAGTGTGATGTGATCAGAACCCAAGAGGAGAATAACATGCTCTTCTTGAAGAGGTTGAATGCAGAGTGGGGAAACTTAACCATGTCTCTCCAAGCAAATCAAGATCTGGAGCAATGGACACTAAGCGACGTGTACGGGACTCTGCAAGTTCAAGAGCAGGAAGTGTAGAAGGCCAAGGTCGCTCTGGGTGGACCTCTGGCTTGGTCTCTGACTCAAAAGAGACAGGATCTAGGCAGCCACACAGAGAACGAAGATCCAAGGAGAAAAGGCGAAAGGGAAAGAAGGCTCTTATCATGGAGAGCGATGAAGAAGACAGAGCATCTAGCTCTGAAGACGACGACATCAGTGCTTTTGCACATTCCTTGGCCCTAATTACCAAGGAATTTCAAAGGAAATTTGGGAAGAAGGTCTTTGATAAACAAGGAAGACAAGGTGATCGAAACCGAAGCAGAGCTGTCGAAGGAAGGAACCCTCCCTCTGTATCAAACAAGAAGGAGGAAGAGCCATCAGAACAGAAGAAGCAAGATGTTAGATGCTTCAGATGCGGGAAAATGGGGCACTACTCCAAAGAGTGCAGAGGCCCTTTGGTGAAAGATGAACTTTACTATAAAAACAAGTAGAAATATAATCGATCCCAAAGGAATCTCATGGCTGAACAGGAGAACTGGGTTTCTGACTCCTCATCCGAAGAAGAAGACCAAACCCATTTCTGTGGAATGGCTGTTGAGAACGACAGAGAAGAGTTTGGATCTGATTCCGACTTCCAGGTATGTTCCATCTTTGGGTATTCTCATTCTGACCTGGAAGAAAGCATCTCCGCTTTGACAAATGATTTCATTAATCTACAACAAAAGCTCTCTGTCGAAAAATCTTAAAGGAAATCTTTGGAAAAAGAAAAATTATTCTTTGAACGTGAGACAGAGCTGCTAACTGTAGAAAAAAAAGTGGAAAATGAAAAATTTATGCAAACAAAACAATCCACTGAAACAAATCTTAAATCAGAGTGCACAGAACTAAAAGAGGCTATACAGAAGAAAGAAAAAGAGCTTTTAAAAAAGGAACGCGACAGACTCTGAGGCCCTTAAAAATTATTTTCAAAAGGAAAGGGAATTTCTACACCAGAGCTTACAAAGAAAAGAGGTTTTGATCAAGAAATATCAAGATGCTCAACCGGTGTATGAAAAAGTTAATTCTCAACATGATAAAGCAAGGATAGGTTATACAGACCTAGACCTCACCTGGAAGAAGAAAACTACTCTTGAATATGTGTTTAGGTTAGGAGAAAAGCAAAAACCAGATTTTCCAATTCTGCATACAGCTTCATCTTTCAAAAGATGTAAGCTTGAGAGTGAGCCAAAACTCAAAGGTTAAAATTCAAAAATGTCTCTTATTCTTCAAAAAGTATGCAACAAGTTGATTTAAAAAGCATACAGAAAACAGACGAGATCATTTGTTTTGGCTTTATGAATCTTGAACAACCTAAGACTGATAGTGAGGTTGTTAAACCAGAACCAGATGAAATCAAGAGTTCATCCACATAAAATTTTCTTAAAACTCTGGATCCAAAACTATTGGATGACTTCACATAAATGGTGAGACATGTTTTCAAGCAAGATTTGCTTGAGGCCTTGAATTATCCTTCTAAAGGCCATACAGATTGTTTTGAGAGTAATTCCTCAGATACTTATGAAAGTTCTTCAACACAAAAGATGGATGAAGGCTATAGCTCATGCATACAAGAATCTCAAGTTCCTAATGATACCTCTGTATTTTGATATTCACACAAGGATTTTCTTGACTCTGACTCTGAGTTAGAGGTGGACTCGATTAAGAAGCAAGTTGAGACAGAGATTGAAGCAAAAGAACCAGAGGTTGCAAAACTTCCAAATGAGAAAAAGATTCTCCTAGGTTCTGGCCTTGTTAGCATGATAACAAGAGCTAAATTATCTCCAAAGTTTGAATACAGGGCAAAGAGTACAAAGTCTGTTTCCTCTGCATCAAAGGACTCTAAATCTATTTCTAAGCCAATTAAGTTCACTCCGGAACAAAAGGGAAAATCCGCTGCCAACTCTAATTTTAATTCCTCTATTTCAGATAGGCCTCTGAAGGCCAAAGGAGTAGGAAGGGATAAGAAAAAATCTGAGAAGATTCATTCTAAGTCGTCAAAACAATCAGATCTAGGTAAGAAGTTTGTTAGAACTACCAATGCTAGGAATGATTGTAATAATATGTTCTTCAAATCAAATAAATCATTTTGTCATTCAAATGTGTTCATAATTGTGAATGTTTCTCTCTGCTGCATAAGTTGAAGCAGCTTTTCTCTGATCCTAAATGTATTCTCTTTGGGTCTTCAAGGATAAATTCCAAGAAAATAGAAAGAAGGCTCCTAAAGCTAAGTCTGACAAACCAGAGCCCAAGTCTGGTAACTCAGGTGCTGAGACGAAACCTCTCTTTCAAGCTAAAAAGCGATCTTCTATTGTTAATCATCGAGGACCCATTATGAAATGGGTACCTAAATCCCTAAAATTTGTTTTGTAGAAGCCGCGTGTGGACATTTGGTATCTCGACTCCGGATGCTTGAGACACATGAATGGCAATAAGAGGTTACTCTCCTTATACATAGAGAAGATTTGAGGAAAAGTAACATTTGGGGATAACATGCAGGGAGAGATAAAAGGATATATATCTTCTACAAGGTAAGGTTTCTGTCTCTAAGGTTGCTTATGTCTCTGGGCTTAAACATAATCTTTTGAGCATAAGTCAACTTTGTGATTATGGCTACAATGTCAAGTTCCAAAAGGAAGCTTGTTCGATTATGTCAGAATCAGGTCAGGAGTTGCTAAGAGCCAAACAAAAAGGTAATCTATATCTCATGAACTTCTCACCAAGAGATAATTCAGAGACTCTCTGTCTCGTATCTCGTAAGTGTGAAGAAGCTTGGCTCTRGCATCACAAGCTGTCTCATTTAAATTTCCAAAATATAGAGAAGCTTGTGAAGAATAATCTGGTTGACGGACTTCCTGCAATAAAGTTCGAAAAGGACCATCTTTGCTCTGTGTGTGAATTTGGGAAAGCTCAAAAGAGCATCCCACAAAATAAAGACAAATGTGTCTTGTGTCAAACCACTGCATATGCTTCATGTGGATCTCTGTGGTCCAATATCTGTGTAGAGCTTGTCTGGTAAGAAGTATATCCTTGTCTTAATTGATGAATATTCATGATATACTTGGATTGAGTTTGTAAGGCAAAAGTCAGACGTCCCAGAGCTGCTGATTAAGCTGATAACCAAGATTCAAGTTATTCTACATAGCAAAATTCAAAAGTTGAAAAGTGATAATGGAACATAGTTTAAGAACGCAAAGATTGATGCGTACTTAGAAAAGGAGGGCATAACTCAGAGCTTCTCTGCAGCAAGAACAACACAGCAAAATGGTGTAGTAGAAAGAAATAATCGCACACTGCTTGAAGCAGCAAGAACAATGCTAGAAAGCTCTGGTCTTCCAACCCACTTTTGGGCAGAAGCCATGTCGACCGCTTGCTTTATCCAAAATTGAGCAACGATGGTAAAGAGGCATATGAAGACGCCTTACGAATTAATGAACCAAAGAAAGCCTAATGTTAAATTTTTACATGTCTTTGGTTGCAAATGCTTTATTCTGAATAATCGTGATCAACTTGGCAAGTTTTATAAGAAGGCTGATGAAGGCAAGTTCCTTGGTTACTCCACAAAAGCCAAGGCATACAGAGTCTTCAATCAACAAACCAAGACTGTCATGGAAAGCATCAACGTCTCGTTCGACGATAAAGAACATGTGACTTCAGAGTACCTCAGCTCTGGACTCCAGCTTAACAAGTCGACTTCTAATTCTCAAATAAAGTCAAAGGAATTGGAACTCAAGCTCTTATTTGAAGATTTCTATGGCAATGAGGACATCTATGCACGTGCACCCAGAGATAAGTCTGCCCGTGTAAATGAAGAACCACAAACTACAAGTACATATGTCTCTGGTCCTTCACACACCTCTGCTTCCTTTGGTGATCATGCGAATCCACAACCAGAGCAAACAAGCTCTGCATCAGAGCCCCGTCCTATAGAGCCAGAGCACAATACCTCTGGTTCTGAACCTGGTTTTTCTATACCATCATCCAAGGGGGAGCAAGTAGAACCTTCTTCAACATCCATGAGCCAAATGCCGAATATGCCTATGGAACATGATCAAATGACCCCGACCTCTGTATCTGTCCCAACAACAAGATGGGCAAAGGATCATCCTCTTCGCCAAATCATTGGTGAACCGTCAAGTGGTGTGAAGACAAGGGCTACCACGGCGAATGAATATTTATTCGTAAACTTTCTAAGCATGTTAGAGCCTAAGAAAGTCCATGAAGCCCTACAAGACCTAAGTTGGGTTGATGCAAAGCAAGAAGAGCTCCAACAATTTGAAAGGAATAAGGTATTCACTCTTGTACCTTTACCAAAGGATAAAATTGCTATTTGTTGTAAATGGGTTTTCAGAAACAAGAAGGATGAGGATGGGATCGTTGTGAAGAATAAAGCCAGGCTTGTAGCAAAAGGCTATTGCCAAGAAGAAGGCATAGACTATGACGAGACCTTTGCGCCAGTAGCAACGCTAGAAGCTATATGCTTGTTCTTAGCCTTCTCTACACATAAAGGATTCCGAGTCTATCAAATGGAAGTCAAGTCAGCCTTCTTGAACGGTAAACTGAAAGAGGAAGTCTACGTTCAACAACCTCCGGGGTTTGAAAGCTCCACACATCCAGAGTATGTCTATTTCTAAGACAAAGCTTTGTATGGACTTAAGTAAGCATCTCGATCCTGGTATGAACGTCTTTTATCTTTTCTCTTATCGAATGGTTTTGAAAAAGGTAAAATCGATACTACTTTGTTTATTAAAAGGTATAAAGGTGAGATGCTTCTAGTACAGATTTATGTGGACGACACTATCTTTGGTTCAACAAACCAGAGGCATTGTGTAAGTTCTCTGCTTTGATGAAGAGTGAGTTTGAAATGAGCATGATGGGAGAATTAACATTCTTCTTCGGCTTTCAAGTAAAATAGAGGGAAGACGGTATTTTTATAACCCAAGCTAAGTATGTCTTTAACATATTAAAGAAATACCACCTCCATAACTCTTCCACAATGAGAATACCAATTGCAACGGGAACTAAGCTTGACACAGATCCATCAGGAAAACCGGTGGATGTTAAGACTTACCATGGAATTATTGGATCATTGCTATACCTCATGGCTAGTCGACCAGACATTATGTTTGCTACGTGTCTCTATGCTAGATATCAAGCAAACCCTATGAAATATCACCTATCGGCTGTGAAAAGAATCTCTAGATACCTTAAAAGAACTCAATTTCTGGGTCTCTGGTATCCAAAGTATTCTGGTTTTGATCTTACTACGTACATAGATTCTGATCATGCAGGATGCAAACTTGATCGAAAGAGTACATCAGGGAGTTGACAGTTACTAGGAGACAAGCTCATAAGTTGGACTTCAAAGAAGCAAAACTGCGTCTCTACTTCCATGGCTGAAGGAGAGTATGTAGCCGCAGCTAATTGCTGTTCCCAAGTGATACAGATGAAAACTCAACTGAAAGACTATGGCGGTGAGTTTGACAAGATTCCAATTATGTGTGACTTGGAAAGTGCCATCGCAATCACAACCAATCCTGTGCAACATTCAAAAACAAAACGCTACCATTTCATCAAGGACCATGTAGAGAAAGGTACGATTAAAAAGTTTTTCGTTAGTACAGATCTACAACTTGCTGACATATTTACAAAGGATCTTGATGAAAAGAGATTTAACTTTTTGGTTAGCAAGTTGGGTATGCTCAATCTTTCTAACTAAGACAGAGCCTCTGCATGTACTATACAGAGCCTCTGCATCACTTATGAGCACACTTCTCTTTTTGTTTTAATTCTTGATCCATGAAACAGAGCATCTGCATAGTACATGCAAAGCCTCTTGCTCAAGTATAAGTTGTCTTGTGATACAGAGCCTCTGTACCTTGTTCGTCATGCTTGTGCAACACTTATCATATATGATCCAAGCATAGTTCAAGGGGGAGTAGGTCAAACAGAGCTAAAGTCAAAGGGGAGCGTTAGATCATGCATCATACAGAGCCTCTCTCTCAAAAACTTTTATGATTATAGGACAGAGTCTCTGTATGTACTATACAAAGCTTCTGCCTCTAAACATAACAAGTTTACTAGACAGAGGACATGTATAGTCCAACCATGAGCCTCTGTATGAGATCCTAAGGTTTGTTATCTTTCATTTAAGTACTACTCTGGGTTCTCTTTCAAAATTTTTAAACAATCTATACACAGTAACTCTGTACTCAAATACAGAGCTTCTGTCTCATGATTCTTGTTTCGTTCAAACCAGAGTATTAATACTTGTTCAAATTCTTCTTGAAGTGTTAAAATATATTTTTAAAAGGAAGACGTACAGTTCTTATTTGTTAAATATTTTAATTAGCTTTCATTTAACAAAGCATCACCGCCTGTTATATTAATTTTTCAAATCCGAGAGGCGTCATTTGCAGCTGGCAGGCCACGTGGCAACTTCCCACAGGTGGTACGAAAATCGTTTCAGTTTTCTGACGTTTGGGGGGCGCAGTTTACTTGAGTACTCTATTTTTTTTACTATTTAAATAAATCATTTTCCCCCAATTTTTTTCTTTTACGCTTTCAAAGATATTCAAGAACTCGTCGTCTTCAAGCTCCCAAAACCGCCATTGAAATTTCTTCAAGCTTTCAAAATGCTTTCTTGAACTGCAATATGTGGTGGAATCTCTCAACTTTGTTCTTCAAGTAAGTAAATCGAATCCTTCTTCAACCCAGCTAAAGAATCAAGAACCGATTCTTTACAAACCCTAGCTTTTCTAAACCCTTTTCAAAAACCTGCAACTATGTCTTCTTCAGAATCAGGGAACTCTCAAACCCATACAACTACCCTTAAGACTATTGAGGAAACCAGCCAAAATGTGGTTCCTCTCCTACTTAAACCAAATAACCATGCCCCTCAACTCCCTTTAGACAGCTTTGACCAAAAATTCCATCCTGTTATCGATATCCTTCAACACCATTTCTTGAACCCTGCCCTGATGAACACTAATGATCTTGACCCTGAAAGATTCATCCAAGAATTCTGTCAAACATGCTCAGTTACTGATTCCCAACGAGGGATTGTTGGAGATTTTTATATGTCATCTACAAAGGAGTTCATCACTGTCCACATTTCAAGGTCCCTGTTCTCGCGAGTTCTTCAAATTCCTACAAAAACGGATCTTGGGCTAAATTAATATGCCCCTCTCCCATCTGGGGATGAAATTGTGTCCTTCTTGAAATTCTTGGGGTACAAACAGTACCTTACCCAATGTGGAACACCATGTTCACATTGGTGAATCGCTCGTTGAAAGGGAAGATAGGAAGCTTGGACATGTGCTCCACCAATATTCTCTAGATAATGTATGGCATCTTCTTTGACCTATAGTTGGACTATTGCTTGATCCTCTACACAGAGTTCGAGGCTGTTATTGCCAAGAAGTGCCAAGAGGTGGCTAAGGGAAAAGACTTTCCAACACTTCTGTTTTCGCATTTTCTAGGTCTTCTCTTAAGACCCATCATCGATGAACACGACATTAATGTGGGAAGTACGCCCGTGCACAAGGTGAATGTGCTCACACACTACAAACCCACCGTCAACAAAGAGGGGTATGCTACAGAGAGGCCTATCCCGATGAAACTCTTAGCCTATATGAAGACGAGGGAGGTGAGGAGAGCATACAAACGTGCACGCGAGGCACTAGAACCAGTGCCTCGAACCCCATCACGCATAGTGTTGGTCACGGTTTCAGCATCTTCCTAAATTGAAATGTGGTGCTGGCTGCTACGCTATAAGGGAAATAAGGTTGTGCCTTCACCAAGGCAATTGCTTTTAGTGTAGTGGGTAATCGCTTGATCCTAGCAATTGGTATCAGAGCAGGTCACGGGTTCGAATCCCATGGTGTGCATAATATGCAAGAAGTGCATAATTATGAGAAAGGCATGTTGCACGGCCATTGACTTCTAACGAAGCTCTTATTAGTACCGGCAGATGCTGGGGGGGATTGTTGGTCACGGTTCCAGCATCTTCCTAAATCGAAACGTGGTGCTGGCTGCTACGCTATAAGGGAAATAAGGTTGCGCCTTCACCAAGGCAATTGCTTTTGGTGTAGTGGGTAGGCACTTGATCCTAACACATAGGTACCAACCAAGAAGATGAAGGAACAGAGGACACTCAAAGGCCTCAGGCAGAAGAGAAAGAAGTGAGAGTGGAAAAAGAAAGAGAGAAAAAGAGAAAGAGAGAAGGGGCAAGGAAGAAGAGAGTGGAAAAAGAGAGAATGAGGAAGGAAGAGGAGGATAGAGGAGAACGAGCCAAACTTGAAGAAATTGCTCGTTTAAAAGCAAAGGAGGAGAGAGTGGAGAGAGCAAGATAGGCAAAGATTGCTCGTCTCCAGAAAGAAGAGAGAATCAGAGCAGAGGAAGAAGCCAATCGAGGCTTGGAGCACTTCTCTAGCTCTGATGAAGAAGATGACAAATAACATTTTGATGATGTTGCTGGGTCAAATACTACAAGTGAGGAAAGTGAAGAGGGAGAAGAAGAAGATGAGGAAAGTGAAGAGGAGGAAGAAGAAGATGAGGAGGAAGGAGATGTAGAAGCTGCTCTGCCTCAGGGCGAGCTAGAGTAGCCTAGGATGGTGAATAGGCACATTTATTTCCCCAGCCCAAGTCCAAGTGCTAACACATCATCTGACTCCAGTGGTTGAGACACGAAGATCATTGAAACAGAGGTGCACACCTTGAACCCCAACCTTCCAAACCAACCAGAGGTCGCATCTGCCTCTGGTTATATAAGCCAAAGGGAAGCCATGTATCAGGGATCACCCTCTCAAAAGGGTGAAACCTTTGAAATGATAAGTGATATGTCTCCCCATATCACGCCACTATCCCAAACAGAGGAATTTGTTTCCTCTACACAAGTAGTTTCCCCACCTTGTTCAGAGCAAGGTTTTGGTGCACTAGACTTGCAGATTCTCGCCAATCTCCTAGTCCACTCATGGAGGGTCTAATGGCTTGCTCTGAACCTGCTTTGGAATCCCTTCACGACAGAATGCAGTAGTGACCTCTCCTCAACGAGAGCCACAATAATCTGTTGGAAATCCTTCCTTGACCAACGTCAATCAAGTCGAGAAAGAAGGTATCCTTGGAACGAGGACTTAATATGACCCATGTGTTGAACCAGAGGTTACCCTAACAGCTTATGTCAAAATGGATGAGTTCTAGTCCTTTGCCACCACTATGTTGTGCTCCTTGGAAGAGCTAAAACTCAACATGACCCGTGCAGAGCCATCACCTTCTACATCTGCTCTGGATTGAGGGTTGAGTCAATGACGAATGTCTCTCTCGACACCCTCCAAGAATTGATGGCTCAAAATACAGAGGCCCTACAAAGGGTCATCCCATGCATTCAGAGGGATGGAGCTTCTACTTCATCTTATGACACATAGGCGCTCATTCCTCTGAATGTCCCTGTAGACTACGTTACTCAGTTGGCCATGCATGCTCTGGGTGACATACTCCTCCAGAAGGTGGCAAATTTCACCTCAAACTTCAACAGCAAGGCCACGGAGGCAGCATAATCGATACGGCATTCCTTGGCAGCCTTCAATTATCGCACAGACATGAAGATCCCAAAAGTCTCGAATGCGACAAAAGAGATCCTCAAACTCTTTGAGGCAAAAATCAAATCCATGCCCCAAGCAGAGGAGCAAAGGCCAAAGAGAATAATGGAGCCAACTACATGTGCTGAGGCGTGAAAGCGAAGGAGGCTTGACGACGATGAGGACCCAAACCTGTCCGGCCTTCAAAGTCGTCAAGAGGGGTAGAACCAGTCCACTGCCGCTCCAAGTACCACACCAAGGGCTGCCCCCTCTTCTACATCTGTCTCTGCCCCAAGCCAGCTAGCGCCAGAGTCTTCAAGGCAGAGAGCACAAAGTGAGCCAACACTTGCAGAGGCGCTTCAAAAAGGAAAGATGCCCATGGAATCCCTTGCAGAGCCATAAGCAAGAAAAAAGGATGAAGACGTGATCCAACTCATAGCCATCTACATCTACTCATTTGAGTCAGAAGAGCCTCTGTCCTCTTCCACACAGTATGCAATGGACACTGCTGCTCCATCAACAAGAGGGAAAGAAGAAGAAGAGGTCGTAGCAGTGAATGTAGTCGATCCATCACTCATGGCCATTCCTATTGCTGTTCCTCTTGAAGGGGTCACAATAGCTGCTCCACCACCCCCAAGAAATACACACAAAGCTAGGGTCCCTGCTCAAGGGACCAAAGTAGTCACTCCAGCTATGAGACAGAGGTTTCCTGTCAAACCAAGAAGAGCAGAAGAAGGCGCAAGCAGCAGGCCTCGGAGCACCAAACATCCCTATGATCGAGTTCAAAAGATCAAGGATAGTATGGATGCAATGATGACGCCTACAACCCCTAACAAGCCAATAAAGGACAAGGCATATAGCGAACACATCTACCAGTTTCTTTATAGCTTACGAGATGAGACACCGGTCATCAAGATCAACCTCCATCCAACGGCCCAAGAGAACATCAGGCAGAGGTTCTTGCATTGTTATACACAGCCAATCTCTACAATCCATTCCATTGATGGCATCAAGCAAATCCTCGACATCAAGAAAAGAACCTTCATACACAATCAAATCATCTTCCATGAGTATAAGGTGGAGAGGACTCGTGGACAGATTAGCATCGTCACAGACTACGATCTTATAAATCTGAATCCATGGGACGTTCTGTCTATATATTACTTCACGGACCATAAGAAGGACAACGGGATCAAATATGTTGTGGCCAACTCTATAATAAAAACCATGACGGACCTTCTCGACTTCAGATGCAAATTTGACTTCCAACTAGCTCTGGACCTGGGAGTAGATCAATTGAGAGTCACTGCACCAAACGAAGATCTTCAAGGCATCAATATCATTCTCTCATGGACGGTTTTGGTGGAACCAGAAGTAGGGGTGGTCTTTCAAAACGAACACGAAAGAAAAATATTTTTTCGAGAAGACTAACGCTTCAAGTATTCAAACGCCACTCTGGGCTACATCAGAGATCATCTACTAAGAAGCAGAGATACCACCCCTGGAGCAAAGGAAAGAGCTAAATTATTCTAAGGTCAATCCACAACTTGCTGGAGTTTCGAGAACTTCTTAGGAAGTTCATGAAACTTCAACACATATAGGCCTTATTTTGTAAGCTTTTTTCTATCTTTTCAATCAATGTAATTTCCTTTCATCGATAGATAATGTAAATCAGAGGTTTCTTTTAACCTCTTGCTTCGACTAGACGTGTTTTTCAAATTCTAGTAAGAGCCTCTCTTATTTACACTTAGGGGGAGACAGTTAGACCCCAACTTGTGAAAGTGTAAGTAAGAAGTCTCTTACTCTAGTCAATAGGACTTAGTCTATAGAAGCAGTCTGGACTAAGAGCTCTCATGCAGAAGAGGTCAAGAACTAGAGCTCTTACTCAAAGAGTGAAGGTTCCTACGTACAGAGCCCGCACTCAATCTCCGTGGACGATCAAGCCTTATGCGCCAAAAAGCATAAGCGCTTGATACAAAGCTACAACTCCAGACACAAAGCCTCTGCATAGTACATGCAGAGCCTCTACATATGCAGAACCTCTGCATAGTACATGCAGAGCTTTTGTATAGTACATGCAGAGTTTCTGGTCTTTTTACTCCATGGAACGCGCGTGTAGTCCAGACATTCTCACAAACATCAAATAGAATTAAGGCAGCTTGACTTCGTCCACTCCACTTTTCAAGGGAAGTCAAAGATAAGGACGTGGACTTGGCAACTCAGAGACTCAAGCCATAATTATAACATAGTTGTTTGACTTAAGCGTATATAAGGAGGCTTCCTCTTCAGGTTCAAATTACTTGAGAGTGCCGACTTATACTATACCATATTTCTTGTGAGAATATGTTTAGATTGAAAGTTGAAATGTCCAAATCATACAAAATCAGAAACAATCTTCAAGATGAAGATCAAGAACAAGAGTAGAGAGAATTTTCACCAAATCTTCAATGTATTTCTTGAGAGAATTTTTTACAAAGAATTACAGCTCTAATCTGATTAACTGTTGAACTAATTACATTTAGGAAGCTAATCACTATTTATACTAAGAAAAACAATAAAGCCTAACTATTACAAAGCATTATAAAAGGAGAACTTGAATACAACATTAACGCACATACTTGAACCCAACATTCTTCTCCTTTGGATTCAAGTTCAAACTCTTGTAAATTTGGTCTTTCTGAGTCCGAGCAGTTTCTCTAGAGTCCTCAGTGCATTCCGATATTGCAATTTTTTTTTCAAGCAAATTCAAGGCATTAATCAGCAAATACCTTTCCTTTGGACTCATCCTCTCCGAATCTGCAACTTTATCATTATTAACTCTCCTCATATCCAGCGCCCGTCTCACCAGTCGGATAGTACCATTAGAAAATTTGTTCAACTCACTGAACCTCATGAACTTCTTTACCCAACCATCAGCCCGAACTTCGGTTGTTCAAGAATCATGTAGAACGGATAAGCTTCAATGTCTTCCAGCTCTTGATCAGGTCTCTTCAAGTTAATGATTATTTGATTGTCTTTGAGACCCATTTGAACATCAATAACCATAAACACCTTTGACATGACTCCGCATGAACCTTTTGATTGCATTAAGAGCCACAAGAACTTCTTCTTTTCTGTTCGTCATATTCTGGATATCGTGATACATATGCTCCAGATCTTCTAAATACAAGTTGTAGAAGTCAGCTACACTAAACAGCCAGACCTTACCATCTTGTCGTGTAACTGTGAATACCGGATACCAAACTCTGAGAAGTCTTTGAGCATCAATTTATTTAATTGACGCAACTCGATGTTTGGTCCTAACTTGGCTGATCGGGAGACGCTTGGCTTTGAGAAAGTACTTATACTCCAAACGATAGTCTTTAGATTCCTTGTGAATAAAAAAAATCTTATCAACACTTAGAGCTTTGCGATGCCGGAGGAAGATGCCAAATTAGGTGTCTTCAAGATAAGGCTCTCTGATTTTTGCCTTGTCATAACCTGGAAAGATAACTTGAATTGCAAACAACACATAATTCCTTGTAAATATCTCGGTCAGATCAAATGCTACTCTTGGAGTATCGAACGTACCAGCTTCAACTGTAGCGGAAGGTTCAGGCAATGTCTGACGATCACGCTGAAATGGGAATACTGGGTCTTCTTCATTGATGTCAGCTTCAAAGTCAAAATATAACCCAGATGATTCGTCAATGTTGTCTATATCTTCACCAAAATCCTGTTCTCCACTCAGTTTTGTAGCAAAAACATCATTAAAACCAACATTGGCCGACAAATCCAATAACAGCATTGTTCCTACCGTGGAGTCTGCCGGCTTTTCAACCATTGGCTTGATCGATGGATTTGTCTCCAATACTTCATCATCTTCCACAATGATCGGCTCAGTAGTTCTTTCTCTTGTAGACTCAGGAACAGAACTTTCTACGTTAACGTCTTGAGTGGATGGTTCTCTTTCAACACTTAGAGCGTGAGCAGACGACTCAGCTACCCTTTGTCTTTTTCTCTCCCCCTCATGGTGATCAGGATCTTCCGGATCATCATGCCTTCTTTTGAGTGAGGTGGCCTGAGCTCGGCAAGTCTCTTCTAGGATAGATACCCGTTCGGAAAAGGCATCAATTGAGCTTTTAAGAACTCGAGTGTTTGATGTGATTAACTTACTAACTTTGGAGAAGCAAGAAGCAACCACATCCTGAAATGCCAAAAACTCTGAGGCTCGAACTGTGGGATTTTCATCAATTTGCTGTCTAAGGAGCCCAACCAAATCTGCATTTTTCGCATCAGGGTTTTGGGATGACATCAGTTTAGCATACAATAAAGATTTGAGTTCGTCCACCGATTGCTCTTATACCATCGGAGGCTCAGGTACAGGAGGTGGTGATGGCGCAGATGGTTGATCTTCTTCTACTTGCTCCTTCCCCTTCAACAATCTTTTGAGACTAGCAATTTAAGCATCCATGTTGTCTTGAACAGCCTTTAGGGCACCGTCCAAATATTCCCTTGACACGAAGTCTGGTAAGCTCACTCCTGGATCACTTAGATTATCAGTTGAGTAAACTGTTGTGCCTACTTTCAGTGTTGGCAAAATGGTAGCATTGATAGGATTTCTGACCGGTCTTTGTGGTTGATCAAAAGACACCACTCTGGTCATTCCGGCGAGTTCACTAAGAACCGCAATGGGAGCAACAGATGCTCGAGACTCTTGTGTACCTATGTGTATCGGCTCTAGACTCGAGGTGCACAGAATCAAAGTCGTAGGCTGGGGCAACGACCTACTTGTTTCAATATCTACATTCTCCAAGTGAGAAGTAGATAGCATATGTGCTAAGACACCGTGATGAAATGAAACAACTGGTTGTTGAGAACCAGTTGAGTGGTCGGATTGGGTGTGCAAGTGCATAGCTGGGCTAGCTATGTCTTCTTCAATACCAACATTCAACAGATGAATGTCGATAGCAGATGTGGGTGCCCAGCTATGTGTTTCAGCTGGGATAGGAGCTTGATCTTGATTTTGTGCTCCACTCTCACACTCACCATATTTTTCTGCTTCCCTTCCACTCAACCTCTCAGCATTTTCAACTTCAGCTCCCTCATCACCTCCTTCTACTGGAATATCTGGCAAGTCTTCCAGCATACGATCATAGTCATTAGGTCTGGCTCCAAAATCATCAACATTGAATGATAGAGAATACAGACTTGGACAAGTCTGTGGAGCTTCAAACTCTGGAAAAAGCTCATCAATATTGTCAACCACTGCTCCTATTTGAATATTCTGAGAAAGAATCGGTTGAGCAGGGTTGTCAGCATCATCATCATCATTGTCATTGTTATCACCCAGAGCTGCCTAGTTGTCGGATATTGTATCTTTTGAACTCGAAGAAGTTGAGGAAGTACTATCTGTCGAAGTACTATGCTGATCAGAGGCTCCCCGCACCTCGTCACACCTCTCAATTACATTTTCCCTCAACGCACAGTCTTGTTCAGGTAACCCTTGTTCCTGAACACTCTCACCTACAGCTATACCTTTTCTCTCAACTGAGGCATGGGGTGATCCCAAGGTAATTTCAACCAGTTCTGGCTGAACTATAGGATCTATCACTCGTCTATAGTCTATAACACACTGAGCCCTCTGATCAGCGAAGGCAAATAGCTCGGGTGCGATTTCCATGATTGAGTCCAGATCATCAACCTCGGTATGTTGCCGAATTTGAGTCATGACAAACGACGGCCCCATTTCACTGTTAGCTCTGGTCGGGATGTCTTCGTTTGAGTTCATCATGGTTTTTATGAAAAGTTGCAGAAACCGTTGAAATGGCAAGAACTTTCTGGCTTTAGACGAAAATCTCTTAGCATTGACGAGCTCGACCAGTTCATTCCATATCATGAGCGCATAATCATACTTGCGCGTAAATACGATCCCATGGAAGAACTTTGGGAACGAACTGCTGTACATGTCGATTCCTGCAGTTTTTGACGTTAGGCATCTGTTGAGGATTGAGAACAGGAGATGCTAGATCGACGGTAGGAAACGCCATTTGAATTGAGACGGGTTAGTCAACTCTTGCAAGTATCCTAACCGTTTGATGTCACGGTAGAGTTCGTCATCTGTTACAAGCGTTTCAAAGCCTGTCGAGCCCGGTCCGGGAAAACGTAGTATTCTTCGTAGTCTTTTTAATGTCAACTGACTGACATACTCGTCTACGCTTCCTTCGAAGTAGAATGTATCTCCGTCTTTGGCTAGTATATAAGAGTATTCCAGAACTGCTGAAGGTATATCATGGGTGCAGAGGTATGGGCATAAAGGGAATACGAAATTGGGTGTCCGCACAGAATTTCTGGGATTATTTGATATTCAACAGGCATATCGAAGCTAAAGGAATGGTTTGATTTCAAGGAATTGGCTTTGTGGGAGTAAAATTTCTTAGGGTATAGGTTGGTTTAATGGCTGGGGAGAGTTATTTAGGTTTTAAGACCTGACAGAAGGAATGTGAGATTTCTCGTCAGACTGATGTTGTAGATCCGCCATTTACCTGTAAAATGTCTAAAACGTTAGATCCCGAATTAAAGAAACAAAACTAATTTCTCAAAATCAATGCAAAAAAAAAAAGTTTAAAAGGAAATTGAACAAACTTAAAAAAAATTTGAAGACTTAAAAGAAATACTAAAAAAAGTGAAACAAAACTAAAAAAAATTTAACTAAACAAAAATTCTAAAAGTTTTAAAAAAATTCTAAACAAAAAAAAAACTAAAAAAATTTAAACTAAACTAAAAAAAATTTCTTAAAAAAATCTAATTACTAAAAAAATAAAATGAATTCTAATAAAACTAAAACTAAAAAATATTACTTAAAAGAAACAAAACTAAAAAAAATTAAAAAAAAAAAATATTATCAACCGGATTAGAAATCCGGTCAAGAACAAAATTAAAAAAAAATTCTAACTCTAAACCTAAACCGGACAAGGATCAACCGGATTAAGGTTGTTCGGAGTAAACTCCAGTCACCTTTTCCGGTGAATAATCCGGCCAAGACTCAAAAGCACTAAATCGAACAAAACAGCTAAAACTAAACTTAAACTAATCCTAAAAACTAAATCGGTCAAAACTAAAACAACGTATTAACACTAAACCATTTTGATTAGAGACGATTATATAGGATTTAGTTCACTTTATGATTCAATCAATTTTATCAGACGAAAAATTAAATTCAGATTCAAAAGTATTAGGTTCAATATAATCACGGTTCAATATAATCACAGTCCAATCATAGTCCAAGATTGTCAATATAGAGTAGAGACCTTTTAAGAATGGGAAGAAACAGAATCGATTCGAGTAAAGAATGAGAAACTTGAGCGATTTAACAGCAAAGGCACCCGGAGACGATGATGAATAGTAACACTCGATTTATGATAAACGTAAAAAGTGAAAAGTAAAAATGAATCGAGTATTTATAGTCAAAGTCAAAAACCGTTCAAATTCTAAACCGCTCAAGGCTTATCTTGATTAGGATAAATCAGACAAGAGGTGTCCGATTTAGAGAATGTGAAATAACCAAGTGATAATCCGGACAATAAATCGCTCAAGGCACAAGCGATTTGAAGAACACCGGTCAAGTGTCATCCGATTTAAGAATAAATTGCTCAAGAGTCAATCGATTTAGGAATAAATCGCTCAAGAGTCAATCGATTTAGGAATAAATCGCTCAACAAATAAGCGATTTAAACACTTGAAGTGCACAAATGAAACAAGTGATTTAGCAATCCGCTCAAAGTGACCAAGCGATTTAGTAATCTGCTAAACTCCTTGTAAAACATATCTAACCTTATCTGGATAAGAATTTATCATATAGCATTTTGTCCGGATTAGTCTAAATCAGACACTACGGTTGTCCGGATTTGCAATAAATCGGACAAGTGTGTTAGGATTGAAAATCAGTATTAATTGTATTCGTCTTGAAAGTTAAATATAGTCTATAATTGTAAAAGTTAGCGTGTTTGACTTTCTTATAGGAGTTTGACTTTGACTTTGTCTTTAATAGTTTGAGCATATAAATATGGTTAGTCTTTGTAATTAGATAGTAAGAGAGCTCATTTGTAATTCATATACGTAAATGAGGGGTTTGACTGAATTGTAATGTTTGACTTTTCCTCTCAACTCTCATATTAAGTGTTCTTGATGTTCTTGAAGTTATATATGAGAATCTGCCATATTATGGAGCTTAACGAAGATTGATCAGTGAAATAGGGACACATAATTGGTATCAGAGCACGTTTGCAGCGAAATTTGCTTGAAGAAATCAACAAAAGTTGCTGAAATTTCTGGAATTTTCATGATTTTATGTTCTTGAGTGTTCTTAACTATTGTCATGAATTTTCTCTATAAATCTTTCATTCTTGGACATTTGTTTGTTAAAATGATGATCGTTATGTGTGTTTTAACATAGTGTTTCATTTTTATTCTTGTGATTTTGTGTTTTGGTCATCGATTTTTGAGATTTGAAGAAATTTTATAAATTTTGATGTTCTTGATGTTCATGTAAAAACTCAACAAAAAGGTGAAGTTTGATCCAAAGTTTGCTTATTTTTCTTTTGATTTTGTGTTTGTTTGTTGATTTGATCTTAGTTTGGTTGTCTAGTATGTGTGAATCGTGTTTGTTGAGAGGTTAAGAGGCTGTTTTAATCGAAAGCTTGAGTGGTTTAGTTGATCTTCATGTTGTCCGGTTTACATTAATATGTTGTCAGGTTTAATTCATAAAGTGTCCGGTTTACACTCTTATGCTGTCCGGTTTAGACTCTTGTGCTGTCCGGTTTAGTTACTTGAAGTGACCGATTTAACATTCAAGCTGTGACAGGTTGTGACCGGTTTAACATTCATGCTTTGACAGGTTTATATACATGCTGTCCGGTCTGTTTTCATGTGTTAACAGGTTTAAGTTTCATACAGTGTGCGGCTTAGAAACATGCAGTAACAGGTTCATCTTCTTGCAGTGTGCGTTTTAAGGTACATGCATTGTCCGGTTTTCATACTGCATGAAGTGAGCAGTTTAAGGAACTTGACCGGATAAGTTTTTTTAGAAGTGAGAGGCTTAAGTTGTAATGCGATGTATTGATTGTTTTTTAGTTTGAGAATTGAGTGTGTGAATTTCCAGAAATTGTGTAATTCTTTTAGTTTGTTTTTCTTTAATCAATTTTCTTGAACTGCATAGATCCTTAACTGATCAATTTTTTTTAAATGGCAGATATTATAAAGGAGTTGAGAGAGAAGATTGTTGAGCAAGAAAAGAGTATTCTGAATTATAAAATTCAGAATTATACTAATGAGCAGTGTATTAAAACTTTGAATCAGGAGAATAAGGAAAGGTTAGAAAGAATTGAGAATGATTCCAAGTCTCAGATTAATGAACATAAAATTCAGATTGATAAGCTTAAAAATTCKTTGAATGATGTCAGAATGGAATGTAATAAAGAGATAAATTCAAGGATTAAGACTAATAACGAATTGTTCTCTAAATTCCAAAAAGTTCAAAATGAACTAAATGCTGATAGGAACTCTCCAAGGAACAATACAGAGATAAAGAATTTAACTGAGAAGTTCCATAAGTCTGAGAATGATCTGAATGAGTTAAAGAAATTATTGGACTTAGAGAAGGAGAAATATCTGACAGCAGAAAAGAATTTGAATATGGAAAGAGCAGAATTTAAGAAGGAGAAGAAAAGATTCATTCAAGTTGAAAGAAAGTTTGGAGCTGAACGAGAATCTTACGAGAATAAGATTAACTCTCTCGAGCTAAACGCAAAGATGCTTCTAAAGCAATTCTCGAATTTTGAGCAGCTTATCGTTTTGGAACGAGCGAAGAATGCTAAAGAAAGGAAAGACATCTCTGAAGACTGTCAAAGTCAACTACAACAATTATCTGAAAGCATTAATCTAAAGCAAAAGGCTTTAGATGATGAGAAAAAGCAATTTGCTATTGAGAAAAGAAATACTTCAAAGAAGTATACAACAATTGTCAAAGAGCTTACTGAGAAAAGGAAGTGGCTTGACATTGCTTCAGAGAATGACAAAAGCAGCTCAGATGAAGAGAAACGAGAATTGATTAAACAGAAGAAAAAACTTGAAATGCTACAGAAGGAGTTAGAAGGTAAACTTCTGGATACTTCAAAGAAATTGTCTGATCTAAAGACAGACCTTGAAACTGAATTGAACATGAGAACT
>NC_037539.1:23463733-23464956 GCF_001531365.2 Cynara cardunculus var. scolymus | reverse complement strand
AGACCAGCTTTTACAAAAAGTCAAAGACTTTTCGTGTGCTCAAAGCTCAACTGGTTCTCTTTCTCAGTGTAAAACCAGCTTTTATAATTGTTCTTATTCGAACAGTACTATCAAGGGTATGTCATTGGATCACCCAATTATCCTTCAAAGATTAAAAGCATTTGGGTCAATAAGTCTGATTTATCTCATACACCTGTTGTTACTAACAATCTTCCTTGCATTGTGAAGTCCACTAATGATTTGATTAATCTTAGCAAGAGAAGGATTATGTGCTCAACATGCAGAACCAATAATTTTGTCAATAACAAAAGGTTCAACAAGTGGCATGGAGATAACAGTTATCAGAATAACTGGAAAGGTAAGAACATGTATGATTATAATAACTGGCATGAATCATATATTGTATATAATCATCCTGTTAATAGTACTGAAAAGAAAATACCTTATCGAAATAAATGGTTTGGTAATTACAACATTCCCCAACCCAATACTAACAATATAGGACCCAAGTTCGTTTGGGTACCAAAATGTACTTGATCTAATTTTGCAGGTGTGTCCATCTTGTGCTGATCAGAATATTATTTTTGTGATACACCGATGCATGGGGAGTTGTAATTTGTTCCAACCAAGGCTTCTAAACACTTCAGTTCAGGACCCGTGCTTTACCGAGTGTGGTTTCTAAACACTCAGTTTAGAACCGGTGCTTAAAATGTTTTCTTTTTCATTATTGAGCTTAAAAGTTTCATTACTTAAATATGTTTTCTAGGGGGAGTACCTAGAATTCTGAATAAATGTTTTTTTTAATTTTTTTTTTGGAAAACGAGTACATTTTCTGAACAGGTATTTCTTGAGATTTTACTTGCGTAATTTCTCGTCGTACATAACTCCAATACCTGTTTCAGCTATTATTCAAACTGTTATTATCACGTCTCTTATACGAAAATCTTTTTCGGTGATAATACACTCGTTTGTATTCAATATTGTTTTTCTGATATTGTTTTTCTTTGACTGATACATATTCATTCATTTTTTTTAATATCAGAATTTGTAAACTTGTTCTTACAGATCTTCATTCATTTCTCTCATACATATCGAATAATCGAATCGTTGTCGCTTCATTCTTTATTGATAGTGTTTAAAGCCAAATTACTTGATCAATTTTTTATCTGATCATTGTGCTTTAAGGAAATAATATTTTTGATCAATCATTGTGATCAAATGTA
>NC_037539.1:23454909-23462112 GCF_001531365.2 Cynara cardunculus var. scolymus | reverse complement strand
CCATATAAATATGGTTAGTCTTTGTAATTAGATAGTAAGAGAGCTCATTTGTAATTCATATACGTAAATGAGGGGTTTGACTGAATTGTAATGTTTGACTTTTCCTCTCAACTCTCATATTAAGTGTTCTTGATGTTCTTGAAGTTATATATGAGAATCTGCCATATTATGGAGCTTAACGAATATTGATCAGTGAAATAGGGACACACAAAGTGTTGTCCGGATTAGTCTAAATCGGCCAAACACTTATATTTTTAAACCCTAAATCTTTCAAAAATTGGATAATGTTTAAAAAACTGTAAGACAAATTTAAAACTGTTAGTTCATACAGATAAGATGTAACATCTCACTTAAGAAACCCTAAGTTACCAATTTTATAGAATCTCCAATAAAATATAATTTATTGATTGTTTAGACCAAAATTGATCCTAATTATTTTAAAAGTTTTATCAAAGCAATCGAGGCCAAGGATGGAAGATCTGAAGATGCTGCTGTGCTGAAATGACTAAATCTGGAAGAAGACCAGAGCCCCTATGGATGGACCAGAGCCCCTATGAATGAACCAGAGCCCCTATGAAATGGATCAAACCCCCTATGAATGAACCAGAGCCCCTATGAAATGGACCAGAGCCCCTATGAATGAACCAGATCCCCGATGAAATGGACCAGAGCCCCGATGAAATGGATCAGAGCCCCGATGAATGGACCAGAGCCCCTATGAATAGACCAGAGCCCCGATGAAATGGGCCAGAGCCCCGATGAATGGACCAGATCCCCGATGAAATGGACCAGAGCCCTGATGAATGAACCAGAGCCTCGATGAAATGGACTATGTTAGGTCTGAAAATCAGTATTAATTGTATTCGTCTTGAAAGTTAAATATTGTCTATAATTGTAAAAGTCGTCGTGTTTGACTTTTATTAGACAGGTTTGACTTTGACTTGTATTAGTAGTTTGACCATATAAATAGGGAGTATTCTTTGTAATTGATGTAAGTGAGCTCATTTGTAATATTCAATACGTAAAGAGAGATTTGACCAGAATTGTAAAGATTGACTTTCTCTCTCAATGTTCTTGATGTTCTTGGATGCTATATTCTGATATGCCCTGATTATGAAGATTAATGAAGATTGATCAGTGATTTTAGGGACAAACAATTGGTATCAGAGCATGTTTGCAAGAAATCAGATGAAGAAATCAGAGATAAGTGAAGATTTTATTTTCTTATTTTTTTGTTCTTCGTGTTCTTTATTTTTTTTAGATTTTGATCCGATCTTTTCATAAAATCTTGTGTTTTTGTGTTAAAAAACAAGATCAAAATGCTCGGAATTGAATTGTGAATCTTTATTATTCACAACCTTTTGTGATTTGATCATTTTTAATCAAGATTTAATTGGATTTTGTGTTTTTAGAATTTTTTTTGTGTTCTTGATTTTTTTTCTTTAAACCAGTGTTTTTGATCCATTTTTTAAAAGGTTTTTTTTTTTACTTTTGTGTTTTTGATAGGTTTTAATCTTCTTTTGAATTTTATTTTGGTTGAATTTGTGTTAAACCGTCCAAAGTTCAACGGGATTAAACATTTAGTTTTTTTTTTGGGCTTAAAATGCTATGAGGCCCAACATAAACTTAACCGGATAAGAGTCCGGTTACATTGCTACATCTTGATTGTTCTTCATTGTTTAAACCGATCAACTAAGCTTCCTTGTTCATCTTTGTTCTTGTTTCTAAATCATACTCAGGTTGGGCGGATAAGGTAAACCTCACACCTCTTGACCGGATTGTTCATCGTGCATCAATCGGATTCGAGCAAGGTTAAACCGTACACTGCTTGACAGGGTTTCTTGAGCGGTTTAAGCTAAACCGCACATCATTCAATCGGATTTGTACAACTCACAGGTAAGTCCATCTTAAGTTTAGGTTTTCAATTTGAGCGGTTTATATATAAACCGATCACCTCTTGACCGGATAAGTGTCCGGACTTCTAAACCGCTCAATTCATATTACCCAGATTCTAAATTGTTCATTGTTTCTTGATTCATTTTGACAAATCGCTCAATACCTTGACTGTTTTGACAAGAATCGATCAATTTTGACTCTGTTCATCTGGTTCCTTTTATTATTCATTTAAACCGTACCTTGTTTGAGCGGAGAGTTATCCGCACACTGCGTGAGCTGGTGTTTGAGTGATTTAGTGATTAGGGTTGAAAGAATACTTAAGCTGACTAGTGAACGGGAGCAGTTTAGTACAATTCTTGAGTGATTTGAGTTCAGACTTGTATGATTTAAGCTTAATTTTGAACGATTTGAGCTCAATTGTTTTGCTGTTTTCATTGCTTGAAAATTAAACAAATTCATCGTACATCAACTTGTTCATTTGAGTTCTTGCTATTTGTTCTAAAATCACATCATCTGTGTTGCTGTATGAAATAGTTGTGTTTGTGGTTCTAAAAACTTAAAAAGCAATAGTTAAGAGTTTGAGGGACTTGAGAGCTTATGTTAATTGATTCATAACAGCAAGTACTACAGCAGGTTAAGTATATTATATGTTTGTGGATTTGAGGACTGCTGTTGTCCTAAATTGATACATAACTCTTACATAATTGTTTTACTGCTTTGTTGTTTAAGAAACTACCAGAACCAGTTGCTGTTTTACATAAGATATGCTTTAAACCAGAAGCAGTTTATACAACAGCAGATTGTGCAATATGGAAGCTGATGGTAGAGTTCTCTAAATTGGATAGCAGCCTGTTTAAATCGTTCAAGAAATCAAGTGGACAAACTCTACACAGATTTGTTGCTTGCAGGTTGTGTAAAACTGTCTTGGTTGATTGTTCTTGCTGTTTCTTTAAGTTTTTGAGGTCTGAAACAGCAGCTGCTACACAGGTACATTGTTTTTAGCATTATCTGTGTTTGCAATTTGTGGACTGAAACAGTAGCTACACAGCTATACAGCTACACAGGACTGAATAACTGTTAAGTTGTGTGTTTGGTTGTTCAACTGTCTCTGTCCAACAGCAGCAGCAACACCAATGGACAGTTTTATATTCCTTTGTGTATATTTTGACAGCATATTGTTTTCATGGCTAATTCGATCCAATTCTTTAGGTGAGGATCGAAGTGTTGAATGAGTGCTTCCATTGCAGCAGGTTCACCATAGGTCAAGTAAGGCAAAATTCTAGCAACCATCTCGGTGTTCCTCTGCTGTTTGCTGGATTTTTAAGGCTTGTTTTGAAGTTACACTGTTTTGATTTTTGAAGCTACACAGTTTTGAAGCTACACAGTTTTGAAGCTACACAGTTTTGAAGCTACACAGTTTTGAAGGAACATAAGCAGGTTTCTTCATTGGAGACACTTCATTCAGCTACACAGCAGCCCAAGTGAAGTAACTGATACGAGAAGCATTCAAGTGGACTTCTGATAGCAATTCTAGAGCAGATAGATCATTTGTATTGTGAAAAACTGAGTTTGGATTTGGACAAGAATCTTTATTCATAATTCGAACCACATCTGGCACAATATTTTTTGGACGATTGAATTGGGATTGAATCAGTTTGTTTTGGACTTGGACATTTTTTGTGGGCTTATATTTGTTGTGTTTTTGGTTTTGTATTTTGTTTGTGTCTAGATTTTATTTTTGGATCATTGTATATCTGTTTTGTGTGTCTTTTA
The DNA here is from genome assembly GCF_001531365.2 of Cynara cardunculus var. scolymus. Taxonomy (NCBI): domain Eukaryota; kingdom Viridiplantae; phylum Streptophyta; class Magnoliopsida; order Asterales; family Asteraceae; genus Cynara; species Cynara cardunculus. Next base: position 23,458,443 of record NC_037539.1, on the reverse strand, counting down.
ACTGTTTGAGAATTTTTGAACTGTTCTGCGTCGCGTAAACTGTTTCTTATCAGTTTTAACTGTCTTTGACTGTTTTAACAGTGTTTTAACTGTTTTCAACGGTTTTGACTGTTTTTACTGATTTTTGACAGTTTCTCGTCGTTTTACTAAATTCTCATCAGTTTTAGTGTTTTTCTATTCTTTTTGAGCTTAAACTGTTCTTGTTTCTTTTACCTAATTTCACTGCATAGATCTTTAACTGATCATTTTTTTCTTAATGGCAGATATTATAAAGGAGTTGAGAGAGAAGATTGTCGAGTTAGAAAAAAGTATTGTGGATTATAAAATTCAGAATTATTGTAATGAGAAATATATTGAAACTTTGAATCGGGAGCATAAAGAAAGGATAGAAAGAGTTATAACAAATCCTTGGATGATATCAAAGTAGAATTTGACAAAGAAAGAAAAACAAGGAGTCAATCTTATAAAGATTTGTTCAACAAACTCCAAAAAGTTCAAATTGAACTAACTGCTGAGAGGACCTCTCCAAGGAACGATACAGAGATAAAGAATTTAACTGAGAAGCTCCATAAGTCTGAGAATGATCTGAATGAGTTAAAGAAATTACTGGACTTAGAGAAGGAGAAATATCTGACAGCAGAAAATAATTTGAATATGGAAAGAGCAGAATTTGAGAAGGAGAAGAAGAGATTCATTCAAGTTGAAAGAAAGTTTGGAACTGAACGAGAATCTTATGAAAATAAGATTAACTCTCTCGAGCTGAACGCAAAGATGCTTCTAAAGCAAATCTCGGATTTTGAGCAGCTTATCATTTTCGAACGAGCGAAAAATGCTAAAGAAAAGAAGGACATCTCAGAAGACTGTCAGAGCCAACTATAGAAACTGTCTGAAAGCATTGATYTAAAGCAAAAGGCTTTAGACGATGACAAAAAGCAATTTGCTATTGAGAAAAGAAATACTTCAAAGAAGTATACAGCAATTGCCAAAGAGCTTACTGAGAAAAGGAAGTGGCTTGACATHGCTTCGGAGAATGACAAAAGCAGCTCAGATGAAGAGAAACGAGAGTTGATTAATCAGAAGAAAAAGTTTGAAATGATACAGAAGGAGTTAGAAGGTAAACTCCTGGATACTTCAAAGAAATTGTCTGATCTAAAGACGGACCTTGAAACTGAATTGAACATGAGAACTGAACTGAAAAAGAAATATGATTTAGTTACTGTAGAAAGAGACCAGCTTTTACAAAAAGTCAAAGANAAAGGTTAGAAAGAATTGAGAATGATTCCAAGTCTCAGATTAATGAACATAAAATTCAGATTGATAAGCTTAAAAATTCGTTGAATGATGTCAGAATGGAATGTAATAAAGAGATAAATTCAAGGATTAAGACTAATAACGAATTGTTCTCTAAATTCCAAAAAGTTCAAAATGAACTAAATGCTGATAGGAACTCTCCAAGGAACAATACAGAGATAAAGAATTTAACTGAGAAGTTCCATAAGTCTGAGAATGATCTGAATGAGTTAAAGAAATTATTGGACTTAGAGAAGGAGAAATATCTGACAGCAGAAAAGAATTTGAATATGGAAAGAGCAGAATTTAAGAAGGAGAAGAAAAGATTCATTCAAGTTGAAAGAAAGTTTGGAGCTGAACGAGAATCTTACGAGAATAAGATTAACTCTCTCGAGCTAAACGCAAAGATGCTTCTAAAGCAATTCTCGAATTTTGAGCAGCTTATCGTTTTGGAACGAGCGAAGAATGCTAAAGAAAGGAAAGACATCTCTGAAGACTGTCAAAGTCAACTACAACAATTATCTGAAAGCATTAATCTAAAGCAAAAGGCTTTAGATGATGAGAAAAAGCAATTTGCTATTGAGAAAAGAAATACTTCAAAGAAGTATACAACAATTGTCAAAGAGCTTACTGAGAAAAGGAAGTGGCTTGACATTGCTTCAGAGAATGACAAAAGCAGCTCAGATGAAGAGAAACGAGAATTGATTAAACAGAAGAAAAAACTTGAAATGCTACAGAAGGAGTTAGAAGGTAAACTTCTGGATACTTCAAAGAAATTGTCTGATCTAAAGACAGACCTTGAAACTGAATTGAACATGAGAACTKAACTGAAAAAGAAATATGATTTAGTTACTGTAGAAAGAGACCAGCTTTTACRAAAAGTCAAAGACTTTTCGTGTGCTCAAAGCTCAACTGGTTCTCCTTCTCAGTGTAAAACCARYYTTTATAATTGTTCTTATTCGAATAGTTATTCAAGTAGTCCTAAATCTAATGTTTCTAAGAACTGTTCTCGTTCTAATCTGTACTATCAAAGGTATGTCATTGGATCACCCAATTATCCTTCAAAGATTAAAAGCATTTGGGTCAATAAGTCTGAATCTGTTTTATCTCATACACATGTTGTTACTAACAATCTTCTTTGCATTGTGAAGTCTACTAATGATTTGATTAATCTTAGCAAAAGAAGGATTATGTGCTCAACATGCAGAACCAATAATTTTGTCAATAACAAAAGGTTCAACAGGTGGCATGGAGATAACAGTTATCAGAACAACTGGAAAGGTAAGAACATGTATGATCACAATTACTGGTATGATTCAAATTTTATTCCTGATCATTCTTTTCATAGTGCTGAAAAGAAAATATCTTATAAAAGTAAATGGTTTGGAAACTACAACATACCCCAATCCCATACTAACAATATAGGACCCAAGTTCGTTTGGGTACCAAAATCAACTTAATCTGGTTTTGCAGGTGTGTCAAGTTTGTGCTGATCAGAATATCATTTCAATGATACACCGATGCAGGGGGAGTTGTATTTTATTCCAAACAAGGTTTCTAAACATCCAGTTTAGGACCTGAGCTTAAATTCTAAGGTTTCTAAACATCCAATTTAGGACCCGAGCTTAAATTCTAAGGCTTCTAAACACCCAGTTTAGAACCCGTGCTTAAAATGATTTCTTTTTAATTTTTTTGAGCTTAAATGTTTCATTATTTAAATCTATTTTCTAGGGGGAGACTCTAGAACTTTTCAATAAATGGTTTTGGAAAATGATTTTTTTTAACGAGTACATTCTCTGAACAGGTATTTCTTGAGATTTTACTTGCGTAATTTCTCGTTGTACATAATTCCAATACCTGTTTCAGCTATTCTTCAAACTGTTAATATCACGTCTCTTATAAGAAAATCTTTTTCGGTGATAATACRCTCGTTTGTATTCAAGATTGTTTTTCTGATATTGTTTTTCTTTGACTGATTCATATACATTTTTTTATATATCAGAATCTGTAAACTTGTTCTTACAGATCTTCATTCATTTCTCTCGCATATCGAATAATCAAATTGTTGTCGCTTCATTCTTTATTGATCGTGCTTAAAGCCAAATTTATTGATCATTGTGCTTTAAAGAAATAATATTTTTGATCAATCTTTGTGATCAAATGTGCATAACGCAAAATTTTAGGAGGGACTGAGTGCTTATCAGAAATACCTCTATGGAATGTCAAAACCGACAGACCTACCCA
>NC_037539.1:23452459-23454434 GCF_001531365.2 Cynara cardunculus var. scolymus | reverse complement strand
TGTACTGAGTATATCTGTTATACTCACAGACCAATCTTTTTATAAAGATTGAAAACAATTTCATACGTTGAAATTAGTTGTTACCTTCTCATTCCCTTAGTCTGAAAAGATTAAATAAGTGGATTTGAAAAGATCTACTTACAGTTTCTTGAATTGACGGCTTACACGGAAAATTTCATTCATATGTATGATGGAATGATTCTCATTTTATCATAAGAGGGAGTATATGTAATAATGAATGAAATATTCATTTCTGAACATTGTTAAAGGGGATTTGATCCAAAGATCAAAGGGGAGTAACTTTGAAAGTGGCAAAAGACTCAAAAGAAGAAGTGCGACTAAAGATGATTACTGAAAGATTATTCATGTGCTACATCGACTGAGAGTTTTTGAATGAGAAGATCAATGTTTCAAAAGTTTACAAAGAAAAAGTCTGAAGATTAATTTTGAAGATCCTTTGATGATCACATCATGTAAATTGTTTTTGTTGATTACTATTCTACATTGTAAAAAGAGAAGATCATCGCGGTTCTACATTCGAGGGGGAGAATGCTAGAAGATCTTTCTCAAAAGTTGATTGCTTGAAGATTTCAAGTTGAAGATTTCATATTGAAGATGACATTTTTGTGCTTAAAGATTCAAAGTTCAAACAGGACTTAAAGTGCAAAATTTTCTTTCAAGTCTGAATACAAAGGGGGAGATTGTTAGGACTAAAAATCAGTATTAAATTGTATTCATCTTGAAGTTAAATATTGTCTATAATTGTAAAAGTCGTCGTGTTTGACTTTTATTAGACAGATTTGACTTTGACTTGTATTAGTAGTTTGACCATTTAAATAGGGAGTATACTTTGTAATTGATGTAAGTGAGCTCATTTGTAATATTCAATACGTAAAGAGAGGTTTGACCAGAATTGTAAAGATTGACTTTCTCTCTCAATGTTCTTGATGTTCTTGAATGCTATATTCTAATCTGCCATGATTATGAAGATTAATGAAGATTGATCAGTGATTTTAGGGACAAACAGACTAGAGCCCCGATGAAATGGACCAGAGCCCCGATGAATGGACCAGAGCCCCGATGAAATGGACCAGAGCCCCGATGAATGGACCAAAGCCCCGATGAATGGACCAAAGCCCCTATGAATGGACCAGAACCCCGATGAATGGACCAAAACCCCTATGAATGGACCAGAACCCCGATGAAATGGACTAGATCCTTGATGAAATGGACCAGAGCCCCGATGAAATGGACTAGATCCCCGATGAAATGGACTAGAGCCCCGATGAAATGGACCAGATCCCCGATGAATGGACCAGAGCCCCGATGAAATGTACCAGAGCCCCGATGAATTGGACCAGGGCCCCGATGAATGGACCAGAGCCCCGATGAAATGGGCCAGGGCCCCGATGAATGGACCAGTGCCCCGATGAAATGATCAACCCTTTAAAACACACAGATCTGGGCTTAACATTGATTAACCTCAAAATACGATATATTAATTTTGTAGAAAAACTTCGAAATATCCATTCTATTTTAGTAACAAAACCACCCAAACTGGAACAAGACTATGTACAAGCTACACTTACTACATCTATGAGATACGGTAATGAGTTACTATTTACCAAAAGCAAGTTCGTAATCTTCAAGTTCCCCGATAAATCTTCAAGTCAAACAACGAGTTCTTTCTTTTTATCCGTCTTTTTTCTTGAGAGGGGTTGCCACTTAAATGGTAAGCCAACGTTTAGTGAGTTAGATAGTTAAATAGTACATATCAATATTGCACAAGTTTATAAACATACATAATAAACTCTTATCAATAAAAGAGTTCAAGACATCATCCAAATGCAAACCGAGACTTACAAGAAACCGAGTGAACAATTACGTACAAGATGCTATGATCATAGAATTCCATACTCAAATCACCATAATATACCATACTGTTAGGATCGTATAACTCAGTTCTTGGTACTGA
>NC_037539.1:23450096-23451454 GCF_001531365.2 Cynara cardunculus var. scolymus | reverse complement strand
GAAGACCCATTCTCTGAAGTTTATTTGCACTTTGATCGACTCCAGGATGCTTGCTACTTCTGCCTCCCTTAGATGACCTCTTTCCACCTCTTTCACCCCACAATTAAAGATCCACTCCAGCGTCTCTGTTGAATATCGAGGAGCTTCTATAGGATCATAGAATCGCAGGATCTCATTTCTGTCCAAAAACACAAATCCAAACAAGGGTCTGTGTATAATGGTGTTAGGATGATGCCTGAGGATCCAGTTAGGCCGGCTCTATGGAGGAAAAATTCGTAGATCCTTCTGCATCAACCTTACTGCTATTTCAAAATCCTTCTGGCTGTAGAATTTTACTTGGGCGCGCATAACCTGTACCAGACTATCGAGGGACAAAGAATAGGTCGACCTCTTCTCCATGTAGACATTTAAGATCTTGTACATATAGATGAGGTCGAACACACAGAGGTTGTGTAGATCTACATTGGTGAAGGTATAAATATTTCCATCTTCTCTCCTTACCACATATTGTGCGTAGAGCACTTGCTTCTTCATCAGAGTTCTTGGAGTAATTGTCTTGAGACTTGTAATTGCGTACTCTGAGAAGACCTGCTCTCTGGGCCTGGTGAGCCTTGTGAAGTGGTACTTGGCGATTTGTGAAGGTATTCCTATAAGTTATGGGTCATACGGGGGTTCTTTGTCGGCTACAGAGTACTTCCATATTAAAACCTCTTTTGGAGTAGTGACGAGCTCTGTGCGAGGTTTGTAAATTGGAATTTTGTTCATCGACTCAAAAATCTGAGAGACCCGTCCTTCCGTGGCTGTCTCTGTTGGCATCCTGGGTTTCTCTTCCTCTTCTTCTAGGATTGGAATCTGGGTAGACCCCTCTGCAAGGATTGGCTTGACCGTTCCTTGCAGAGCGTCAAACGTACCCGTCAACATTGTCTGCTGTTGGACTGGTGGAACTTGAACTTGTGGGAATGCAGAAGATGTGGCCTCACCTTCTCTGTAATGCATRGGCACTTTGCGCTTCTTTGCCTGAGCCTCTGCCAAGGATATCTTTAAAGATTTTATGATCTCGGGGTCTTCACCAGCATGCTTTTCTTCATCGAATGGCTCTGGTGTCTCTGTACTTGATAAAGACCCTTTCTTTGAGGACTCTGCAGCTATGGCCTTGCCTTTGCCTGTAGGCTCTGCAGCCTCCTTCTTTTCTCTGTTAGCAGCTGTAGGTTCCCCAATCTTTATGCCTTTGGCAGGTGCTCTGGCTGTCTTCTTTTTGAGCTTTGGGGCTGGGGCCTTCTTTTTCATCTCCTTCTCCTTCTCCTTTTCCCCCTCATGACGATCATCATCATCGGCATGATCGTCATGGCTTGGTTTGG
>NC_037539.1:23432052-23449996 GCF_001531365.2 Cynara cardunculus var. scolymus | reverse complement strand
TTAGCATTCTCGCTCGTTCCAAAATGATAAGCTGCTCAAAATCGGAGATTTTCTTTAGAAGCATCTTTGCGTTCAGCTCGAGAGAGTTAATCTTATTTTCATAAGATTCTCGTTCAGTTCCAAACTTTCTTTCAACTCCAATAAATCTCTTCTTCTCCTTCTCAAACTCTGCTCTTTCCACATTTAAATTCTTTTTTGCTGTCAAAAATTTCTCCTTCTCTAAGTCCAGTAGTTTCTTTAACTCATTCAGATCATTCTCAGACTTATGGAACTTCTCAGTTAAATCCTTTATATCTGTATTATTCCTTGAAGAGTTCCTCTCAGCAGTTAGTTCAATTAGAACTTTTTGGAGTTTGTTGAACAAATCTTTATAAGATTGACTCCTTGTTTTTCTTTCTTTGTCAAATTCTATTTTGACATCATCCAATGATTTGTTAAGTTTATCTATCTGATATTTGGATTCATCCTTAACTCTTTCTATTATTTTTTCATAATCCTGACTCAAAATTTTAAAACTTTTCTCATTAACATAATTCTGAAGTTTATAGTTCTTTTCCAGCTCAGCAATCTTAGCTCTCATCTCTTGATTCTCCTTCTTTAGGATATCTGCCATTTAAACAAGTAAGATTGATCAGATATAGGATTTATGCGATGAAATCAGATAAAAGGAAATCAGGAACAATTAAGCTAAAAAAAATTGAAAAACACTAAAACTGATGAGAATTTAGTAAAACGACGAGAAACTGTCAAAAATCAGTAAAAACAGTCAAAACCGTTGAAAACAGTTAAAAACTGTTAAAACAGTCAAAGACAGTTAAAACTGATGAAAAACAGTTTACGTGACACAGAACAGTTCAAAAATTCTCAAACAGATAAAAACACACACAAACAGAAATACGATGATCCAAAAATAAAATCTAGACAAAAACTAAAAAACACAAACAATTAGAAACCTAAAATTAAAACTGTCCAAGTCCAAATTACACAAAACAGTTCAAGTACATATGACCCAAAACAGAATCCCTTGATATGATTACACCAAAGTTGTATGACAACAAAGTTGAAAATGGGGCAGCTTGTAAACAGATTCTGTGCGCTAAACTGTGTAGCTACTTGAAGTCTGTCTCAATCTAACATCAACTAAAACTTGACCAGCACCAAGCTATCCACTGTTGTTGCTGCTACTGCTGTTGGACAGAGACAGATCTAAAGCCCTGCACTATGTTTCAAATCTGCTGTTTCAAATCTTTTGTAGTACTTGCTGTTACAAATCAATTAACAAAACACAGTCCCTCAAAGCTAGCTGTCCAATGTTGTTGTTGCTGCTGCTACAAAACAGAAATCATCATTCTTTTTCTTATCTACTAATAACAAACACACTCCACAAACGATTCAACAAACAAAGTCCCTGCAACAACTCGAATAAGCTTGAATAACCTGAATCTTGTACCTGCAGTCTCCACACCAACAGCTTCAAAAAGCTTCAATATCACAGAAAGTCAAAACAGCTTCTCTAATCACAAACGGATAATGCTTAAAACAAATTGCACTCTAAACAGTTCACTGTGTAGCTGCTGTTTCAGACCTCTAACAGCAAGAACAATCAACCAAGACAGTTTACAAAACCAGCAAGCAACAAATATGTGTAGAGTTTGTGAAGATGAAACAAAACAGAAACTCTTGACCAATGAAATAAAACAGCTACAGTTGTGTAGCAGCTGTAGTTTCAGTCCACAAAATGTAAACACACAGTCACAAAAACTTCTATATGTAGAACAAATAACTCAACAATCAACAATCAACAATCACTCAACAATACCACTGGAAGCAATCTATCTAGTACCAACAGCAAGAAACTCAAAGTCAAAACAATGTACCTGTATAGCTAATAGAAGCTCTCAAGATGATCCAAAACTGTTTAACAATAGTACAATAAACCTGCTGCTGTGACTTCTTGTTGATGTTTCTAATCTCTGTGTAAACAGGTCAGTGATTTAGGTGCAGCTTCAACTCCAATGACTGTACAATCTCTGATTCAAAACTTCAAAGGTATGTTAAAACAATTTAGACCAGCCCAGATACTGAATCCTCCTGTTATAACAGCAATTTGTGTCTGAGCATTCAGGATTTACCAAAGCAAAGAATCAAATGTTTAAAGAACGAAATTGACAAACAAAGCTGTTGTTGTCTTTCACCCACGATGTATCAGGCTACAGCTTCAAACAACTAGCAACCTTGCAATGCTTCAAAACAGTTTACTAAACCAGATTAGATAGAAACAGTGAGCAAACGATTTGGACCTGTCCAACTTTGGTTAATTGACAAAACAACAACCTACAAACTGTTTCAAATAGGCCAAGATAATTTCAACAACACAGAACCTGTTGATGTGTGATTTAACAAGTGAATTTGAAATCAGTGGTAAACAATAGACACTAAATCGATTAGTTATAATAACACACCAAAAACTAAGCCAAGCCCTATACGGACACTTATCCGGTCAAAGTGTAAACGTATCCAGACAAGTCCGCTCAAGGGTTAAATGAATCCGTTCAAATATCCGGTCAAGAGATGATTGGTTTAGGTATAAACCGCTCAAACTAAAACCTTGAGATGAAATAAAAAAAACAGCAAACCTGTTGATTGATTTAGAATCCGGTCAAGACTTCTGCGATTTAACTTCTTAATCCGCTGAAGAGGTGTGCGGTTTAGAATAAACCGCTCAAGGTTTGTATGAATCCGCTCAATTACACCGATCAAGCTATGTGCGGTTTAGACTTACTCGAATCCGATTGATGCACGGTGAACAATCCGGCCAAAGAGTGTGCGGTGAACAAGATGAACAATGAAGCTTAGTTTTGATCGGTTTAGTTGAATCTTAAACCTGTTTGGCCAAGAAGATGGACTTATGAAACTGGACGGTTTAACAAAAATTAAAAGAACTCAAAATTAAAAACAGATCAAAAACTAACAAAAAACCCAAAAACAAAAAAAACTTTTTAAAAAACTGGATAAAAAACACTGGTTTAAAGAAAAAATTCAAGAACACAAAAAATTCTAAAAACACAAAATCCGATTAAATCTTGATTTAAATTGATCAAATCACAAAAGTTTGTGAATAACAAAGATTCACAATTCAATTCCGAGCATTTTGATCCTGTTATTAACACAAAAACACAAGATTTTACGAAAAATTCGGATCAAAATCTAAAAAAAATAAAGAACACGAAGAACAAAAAAATTCAGAAAATAAAATCTTCACATATCTCTGATTTCTTCATCTGATTTCTTGCACACATGCTTTGATACCAATTGTTTGTCCCTATTTCAATGATCAATCTTCATGTTAGCTTCACAATCATGGCAGATCTGGATTTATCTTCAGGAACACCAAGAACATGTATATGATAGTTGAGAGGAAAAGTCAATCTTCACAATTCAGTCAAACCTATTTTACGTATCTTGAATATTACAAATGAGCTCTCTCTTTTCAAATTACAAAGACCATTCCTATTTATATGGTCAAACCTACTAACACAAGTCAAAGTCAAACCTGTCTAATAAAAGTCAAACACGATGACTTTTACAATTATAGACAATATTTAACTTTCAAGACGAATACAATTTAGTACTGATTTTCAGTCCTAACAATAGTTCCAATCCTTTGCCACTACTGTGCTTTGCTCCTTGGAAGAGCTAAAACACAACATGGCCCATGCAGAGCCATCTTCTTCTGCACCCGCTCTAGATGAAGTTCGATCATCCTTGGCAGTATTAAGGGCTGAGTATATGACAAATGCCTCTCACCTCGATCAACTTCAAGAAATGACAGCAAGAAATGCAGAGACCATGCAAAGGGTCCTTGCACATGTTTAGAGGGATGAAGCTTCTATATCATCTCAAGATACTCAAGCGCTCATTCCTCTTAGTGTGCCAGTCGATTACATCACCCAGACAGAGATGAAAGCTCTGGGTGAACGTCTTCTACAGAAGGTAGCACCCTTCACATCCGACTTCAACAGCACAGCGAAGCAGGCAGCCTCCGACATGCGCCGTTCATTGGTAGCCTTCCAACACAACACGGACATGGAGATCCAGAAGGCTACAACGGCAGCATCAGAGATCGTCGATCTCTTTGATGCAAAGATCAAGGCCATGCCTCCTACTAACGTGCAGAATCCAAAATGGAAGTCGGAGCTACCAACTACGTGTGTCGAGGCCTCAAAGAAGAGAATGCTTGACGACAATGAGGACACAGACCAGTCTAGCCCTCAAAGTCCTCAAGAGGGGGAGAAACAGCCAGCAGCCTTCAAGAGCTCTATTTTCAAGGCTGCCTCCTCTGCCTCTACTCCTAGACAGCAAGCGCAAGCACCATCAAGTGACAAATCCAAGGCTACACAGGAACATGCAGAGGAGAGAAGAAAAGAAAAGATGCCTGCTGCATCAGCAGCAGAGCCAGAAGGGCAAAATAAGGGTGAAGAGGACGTGATCCAGCTCCTCTCCGTGTACACCTCTTCATCCCCATCAGAGCCTTTGTCATCCCCTATTGAGTATGCTATGGAGACTGCTCCATCTACAAGAATGGATGAAGAAGAAGTGGTGGTTGTCAATGTTATTGAGCCAGAGCTACAAGAACGATTCCAAGACACAGAAGCAACTCATATGCCAATGGCAATACCACTTGAAGAAGTCACCGTTGTTGCACCACCACCACATCGGAACACACACAGAGCTAAGGTCCCTGTCCAAGGGACCAGAGTCGTCACACCTTCTCTAAGGCAGGACGTCCCAGTCAGAGCTCGAAAGCCAGAGGTGGGCAACACAACAGACCTCAGAGATCCAAACGACCCGCAAATCGAGTACAAGAGATTAGGGATCATATGGATGCAATGATGAGGCCCACACCCAAAGATAAGCTGATCAAATATACTGCAGACAATGAAGATGTCTACCAATATCTCTACAACATGCGGAATGAGACGCCTGTCGTAAAGATAAACCGTCATCCAACTGCTCAAGAGTATATTAGGCAGAGGTTCTTACAGCGCTTCACTTAACCTGTCTCAGCAGTTCACTCAGTTGACGGCATCATAAAAGTATTGGACATCAGACGACGAACCTTTGCGCATAACCAGATTATTTTTCATGAGTATGCTCTGGCCAACTCAGCGATTAGGCAGACGATGACGGACCTCCTAGACTTCAGGTACAAGTTCGACTTTCAACTGCTCTGGATATGGGAATAGATCAATTAAATGTCACTGCATCGAATGAAGATCTAGAAGGCATTAAGCACATTTTCTCGTGGACGATGCTAGTGGAATTAGAGGTCGGGGTGATCTTTCGAAACGACCAAGGAAGAAAAAATTTCTTTCGTGAAGATCAGTGCCTAAAATATTCAAACTCTACTCTGCGCTTTATCAAGAACAATCTACTTAGAAGCAGAGACAATACCCTGGGTGCAAAGGAGAGGTCGAACACTATGATCAGATCTATAGACAATTTGTTGGAGTTTCGTGAGCTTCTTAGGAGGTTCATAAAGCTTCAACACGTCTAGGCCTTTTCCTTTGTAAGCAACTTCTATATTTTGTTTTCAGAATTCAAGTTTTGTAATTTCATTTCTTAGTATTGTAAACATTAGATAGTCAATGTAAAACAGAGTTACTTTCGACCTCTGGCTTCGATTAGACTTATGTTTTTCATTCAAGTAAGAGTCTGTCTTAATTACACTTAGGGGGAGATTATTAGACCCCATCTTGTAAAAGTGTAAGTAAGAAGCCTCTTACTCTAGTCGGTAGGACATAGTCTTTTGAAGCTCTCTGGACTGCTCTCATGCAGAAGAGATCAAAAGAGAGAGAGCTCTTACTCAAAGAGCCAAGCGTCTCATATACAGAGCCCGCGATCAATTCTGTGGAAGATCAAGCCTTAAGTGCCAAAAAGATTAAGTGCTTGATACAGAGCTACAATCCAGACACAGAGCCTCTGCATAGTACATGCAGAGCCTCTGGGTCTCCTACCTCCATGGAAAGCGCGCTTAGTTCAGACATCCTCGCAAACATCTAACAGAATCAAGGCGGCTTGACTTAGTCCGTTCCACTATTCAAGGGTCGTCAACGATAAGGATGCGGAATAAGCGCTCAAAGATTCAAGCCAAGATTCTAGCAAATTCTGTTTAGCTTGGGTGTATATAAGGAGGCATTCACCTCAGGTTATAATTACCTGATTGTGACGACTTAGACTATGGCCAAACCATCTAAGAATACAAATTAGATTGAGAGAGTTTCTTATTGTTTTCTTCTCATCTAATAAAAGCATCCGACGTATTCAAAGTCATATTGTGTTCTTATCTTATTGAATACTTCGTTTGACCTTTCAGTTACACTGTTTTTATTCCATTCATATTCATTCAACTTTGTTTTCTGATATTAAGAGAATCTGGGTTCCAACATCTAATTAAAAGGTTATCTTTATTTCTTTGCTTTTGAAAAAAATACATTCTTTAATTTCAAATTGTAACAACCCACATATTCCATGTACAGATAATCTACATCATCATACTCATAACACAAACTGTAACATCGTTTACAAAATACAGATTAACAAAACTTTCTTAAAATACATTTATGAGTACTAAATGTCATTCATTCTAAACTTTGCCCTTGCCTTTATCTCGCGAGGTATGATGACCTGCAAAACAGGTTAGTCCAACAACTGAGCGTTAGACCAAAAAGGTCTAGTGAGTGTATAAATCCCAAACAAGCAACATACTTTCCAAACATTCAGTTCAGAATCAAACCTGTTCTGACACATAAACTTATTTATGTCTCTCGCGGTTACACCGCCATTACATCCCTCTCGCGGTTACACCTCCATTACATCCTTCTCGCGGTTACACCGCCATTACATCCCTCTCGCGGTTACCCCGCCATTACATGTCAAAAATATTTCAACACATTAACCGGATTTGAAGTTCGGTCAACCTTGTCCAGATATGTAATCCGGACAAACACTTAGATTATCAAGAGTAACCATCATCTCCGGTCAACAATCCGGACATCACCTCGTATAAGTTTTGTCCCGTTAACACTTAGAATTAAGTTAATATCTTTGTCCGGATATCAAGTCCGGACAATACCCCGCTCACAACTTAACTGATTTAAAGCAATTCGAACAATACATCGTCCAACCTTTGTCCGATTTAGATAATAACCGGACAACACTTGAGCGGTTTATAATCCGAATGAAATTGTCCAGATATTAATCAGGTCATCACTTAGACGATTTAAGGAAAAATCCGCACAATATGAAATATAAATCATAATAACCAGTTCCAATAACTACTGAATTGTATGCAAACAATTTATACTCAAAGCTTTAATACACTCACCTTATATTGCTGATTGGATTCGAGTCTCTGATTCTCCTTCAGTCTTTTCTCTCAAATCGCAAAATTCACAAAGAAAGCTTTTCTAATGAAGCAAATATATATCCCCTCCTCTGTATCCTTCCCTCTTACTATTTATAGTAAGAGGAGACATTAGTATGGCGGTACACACACACAACCGACTTACCTTTTTCCCATAATTGTTTTTACTTCAAATAAAAACAATTACACATACACACATTCTTATATATATATATATATATATATATATATATAATCCAAAAATTTTAATTTAAATCTCAAACCTGAATATTACAATATTCCCTCCTCAGAAGAATCCCGTCTCGGAATTCCATTCAAGCAAAAAGGTAGGGATACTTCGTTTGCATTTCAGACTCTGATTCCCAAGTGACATCTGGTCCTTTATGATATTTCCACTGAACCTTTACTAACCTAATCTCTTTGTTTTGCAACTTCTTTACTTTGTAGTCAGTAATATGTTCAGGGGTTTCTTCATAACATAACTTTTCATCTACCTTAATTTCAGGTATTTGCACTGCCACATCCGGCTTTATTAAACACTTCCTTAAATTTGACCCATGAAACGTGTCATGGATCCCACTTAGCTCTAAAGGAAGTTCTAACTTATAAGCCACTTCCCCAACTCTTCCAGTGATAAGGAATGGTCCAATATATCTTGGACTTAACTTCTCTCTTTTCCCAAAATGTACCATTCCTTTCCATGGTGATACCTTCAACATCACTTTATCACCTATTTGAAACTCAATCGGCTTCCGACGTTTATCTGCATAACTTCTTTGTCTATCTTGTGCTGCTTTCATTCATTCCCGTATTATTCCAATTTTATATGCAGTTTGTTGAACTATCTCAGGCCCAGCTAACTGTTTTTCACCTATTTCATTCTAACACAATGGAGTTCGACATTTTCGTCTGTACAATACCTCGAAAGGTGCTGCTTGAATACTTGAATGGTAGCTATTGTTGTATGCAAATTCCACCAAAGCCAAATGACTATCCCATGATCCTCCGAAATCATTGACACATGCTCTCAGCATATCTTCTAAAGTTTGGATAGTTCGTTCACTTTGTCCATCAGTCTGAGGGTGATAAGTTGTACTTAGCTTAATTTGCGAACCCATTTCTCTTTGGAAACTTTTACAAAACATAGAAGTGAATCGACTATCTCTGTCTGAGACAATTGATAGAGGAACACCATGACGTGTTACTACCTCATCAATGTATAGTTTGCCAATCTCTCCATTGAATATGGCTCTTTCATAGGTAAGAAGTGAGCTGATTTAGACAACTGATCTACTATTACCCATATAGCATCATAACCTTTTGATGTTCTCGGTAATTTGGTTATGAAATCCATAGTGATATGATCTCACTTCCATACTGGAATTTCTAAAGATTGTAACTTACCGTAAGGACGCTAGTGTTCAATCTTTACTTGGAGACATGTCAGGCATTGCTCAACATGTTTAGCAATATCTTTCTTCATACCTGGCCACCAATAATGTTGCTTCAAATCCCGATACATTTTATTTGTACCTGGATATATTGCAAAACGTGACTTATGAGCCTCACCCAAAATACGTTTTCTATGATTACCATAGCATGGTACTCAAATTCTGTTCTGGAATTTCCAAAATTATTTGTCATCTTTCACCAAATTAGATATTAATCCACCCAATTTTTCTTGTTTGATCTTATCCTCGTTCATTGCCTCATGTTGAAATTCTCGTAACTCTTCTTGAATATTGGGTAATAACTCAACTCGTAAAGTTATTGATGGTTCCACTTTTCTCTTGTCGACTTAACGCATCGGCCACTACGTTTGCTTTTCCTGGGTGATATAAGATTTCACAATCATAATCACTTACCAATTCCAACCATCTTCTATGACATATATTCAAATCTTTCTGATGAAACAGATGTTGCAAGCTCTTATGATCTGTGAAGATTTGGCATTTCGTTCCATACAAATAATGTCTCCATATCTTCAAAGCAAACACTACTGCCGCCAATTCCATATCATGAGTAGGATACTGCCTTTCATGATCTTTTAACTGTCTAGAAGCATAAGCTATTACCTTTCCACGTTGCATTAGTACACAACCCAAACCCATCTTTTACGCGTCACTATAAACTACAAAATCTTCCATTCCATCTGGTAAAGATAAAATTGGTGCACTGCATAACTTATCCTTCAATATCTGAAAAGCTTGAGCTTGTGCTTCATCCCGCTCATATTTCATATTCTTCTTGGTCAGCTTTGTTAATGGAGTAGCTATACGAAAGAAATCCTGTATAAACTTACGATAATACCCAGCCAATCTAAGAAAACTTCTGACTTCAGTTGGAGTCTTTGGAGYTTCCCATTTTTCAATAGCTTCAATCTTGAGTGGATCTACTTTAATYCCTTCTTTTGAGATAACATGCCCCAAAAACTGAACTTCTCGCAACCAAAATTCACATTTTGACATCTTGGCATACAGTTTTTCTTGTTTCAACAATTCCAGAAGTAATCTCAAATGATGTGCATGTTCTTCTTCTGACCGAGAATATATCAAAATATCATCAATGAAAACAATCACAAATTTGTCAAGATAGGGACGACACACCCTATTCATCATGTCCATAAAGCCTGCAGGCGTATTTGTGAGTCCAAATGGCATAACCAGTTATTCATAATGACCATAACATGTACGAAATGTTGTTTTCGACACATCTTCATTCCGAATCTTCAATTGATGATAACCGGACCGTAAATCAATCTTTGAAAAATAAGTAGCCTCAACCAATTGATCAAACAAATCATCAATTCTTGGGAGAGGATACTTATTCTTGATTGTCAGTTTATTCAACTCCCGGTAATCAATGCACATCCTCATTGATCCATCCTTCTTTTTCACAAAAAGTACAGGCGCACCCCACAGGGAAGTACTTGGTATGATAAAACCTTTATACAACAATTCTTTCAATTGAGACATTAACTCCTTTAATTCGGAAGGAGCTAATCTAAATGGTGCACGCGCAACAAGTGTTGCTCCAGAAAGTAATTCGATCTGAAATTCTATCATTCTGTCTGGAGGTAGACTTATCAAATCTTCTGGAAATACTTCAGGAAATTCCCTTRCGACTGGAATATCCTCCATCTTTCCCTTCTCTTTCTTCATATCTAYAGCATATGCAAGAAAACTAACACATCCCTTCTGTACATACTTCCTAGCCTTTAGAACTGAAATTAGGCTAGAGTAACGATCCCGCCGATCTCCATAAATCACAACTCTTCCTTTTTCAGGTAAGTCTATATGAATCATCTTTTCATTACWRACTATRTTGGCTTGGTTTTCAGCTAACCAATCCATGCCTATAATTATATCAAATTCCCTTAAAGGCAAAGGAAATAACTGTATAGGCACTTCACACCCTTCTATACTTATGAAGCATTCATCTATCTTTTCCTTAATTGAAACTTCACTATCATTTGTTGTTTCCACAATTAGATCCTCACTCAATACTTTAGATTTTAAATGTGCACAGTTAACAAACGATGGTGACACAAAAGAACGATTTGCACCCGAATCAAATAAAACTTTGGCACATACTGAATTAACGAGGAATGTACCTGTTACCACTTCAGGGTGCTCTTCGGCCTCACCTCTCATCATCTGAAAGGCTCTCCCTTTCGCAGACTCCCCACGTCTTATTTCTCCTCGTCTACTTAAATTAACACGATTATCCATTTGTCCATGACCAGTTGGCACATACCCAAATCATCGACCCCCAGAATATCCAGATCCCCGACCTCCTGCAAAACCAAACCCTCGACTCTTTGCTTGCGGACAATCGGCATTTACATGTTGAGATGAATTACAAGTAAAACACCTCCTCGTCATCCGACAGTCTCGGGCTATATGTCTTGGTTCCTGACATTTAAAGCATACTCGAGATTCTGCATTGCAATTTCCCTGATGTATCTTATGACATCGGGTACACGCCCTATTAGCAAACCTTGAGACTGGTCGATTCAAATTTTCCATAAACCTCGGTCTACGGAAATCAGTTACTGTATCTTCCCCCTTTCTTTTCTCTGCAACCTTTTCTTGTGGTTGTCGGTTAGTGTCTTGTTCTAGAATTTCAGCTGCATCAACTGCCGCTTGAAATGTTGTCAGATTCCTGGATAATACATATTTCCGAAGATTCGACTCCAATCCCTAGATATACTTTCTCACCCTACTATTTTCAGATATTATATAGGCTTCAGCAAACCTAGATTGTTCCATGAAAACTTCTGTATACTGGCGGATTCACATGTTTCCTTGCTCAAGACGAAGGAAATCATGTTCCAACTTTCGAACTGCAGCTTCAGGACAATACTGCATTTTAAACTTAACCATAAATTCTTCCCACAACATGGTTTTCAAAATGTTCAGATCTGAACTGGATAGGACTTCCCACCAGTATAAAGCACTTGATCTCAAACGTGACACATCAAACATAACTTTATCCTCTTCTGCACTTTTACTAATTTGTAGACTCAGCTCTATCTCCTTAAGCCAACACATAGCTTTAACAGGATCACGCTCACCAGAAAACTTGGGAGGTTTACAAGAAAGAAACATTTTGATATCTCCTCCTTTTTGTACTGAAGATGAAGTAAGGGGTATAGATGTACCAGTTACCGGTGTACTAGCTCCGGCTTCCTCCTGATAATCAGAATTTCTTACCACTTTTGGATTATTTTGGGTTGTACGCCCCAACAAATTCACCAAATTTTCTTGGAATTTTCTCAACTCTGCTGCCAATATTTCTTGGGTAATAAATCCGGGATCAGGAACATTGTGTCCACCCCTTGCCCTTCCTCTTCCATGACCAGACATTAAACTTTCTTGAGCTGACAGTTCCTGTTCTTGTCTAGTACCTCTACCTCTTCCTCGACCCCTGCTACGACTTCGTGTTTTTATTGTCATCACATTTTCCGGCTCCTCTCCTTGTATTACATTTCTTCTTCCCCGACCTCTTCCATAACCAGTAGAGGTCCTTTCTGATTGATTGGGATGATCTGCTATTTCTCAGTATATAACTTTTTCTGTCACATTTAAACACACATGGTTATTCTCATAATCATGACATAATAACACATTTATCCTCATGTCTATCCACAACTCAGATTATATCAGTCATATATAATCTATCTTTCTCATAATAGGTTCAGCTATAACATATTCCCATGTTCATAGACCCAGTGAAACCTATAATCATAACTTCCGCACCTCTAGTTTAAGTCTAAGTATTTTGCAAATACCCAGATCCCTTAAACTAAGGCTCTGATACCAACTGTAACAACCCACATATTCCATGTACAGATAATTTACATCATCATACTCATAACACAAACAGTAACATCGTTTACAAAATACAGATTAACAAAAACTTTCTTAAAATACATTTATGAGTACTAAATGTCATTCATTCTAAACTTTTCCCTTGCCTTTATCTCGCGAGGTATGATGACCTGCAAAACAGGTTAGTCCAACAACTGAGCGTTAGAACAAAAAGGTCTAGTGAGTGTATAAATCCCAAACAAACAACATACTTTCCAAACATTCAGTTCATAATCAAACCTGTTCTGACACATAAACTTATTTATGTCTCTCGCGGTTACACCGCCATTACATCCCTCTCGCGGTTACACCKCCATTACATCCCTCTCGCGGTTACACCGCCATTACATCCCTCTCGCGGTTACACCGCCATTACATGTCAAAAATATTTCAACACATTAACCGGATTTGAAGTCCAGTCAACCTTGTCCGGATATGTAATCCGGACAAACACTTAGATTATCAAGAGTAACTATCATCTCCGGTCAACAATCCGGACAACACCTCATATAAGTTTTGTCCGGTTAACACTTAGAATTAAGTTAATATCTTTGTCCGGATATCAAGTCCATACAATACCCCGCTCACAACTTAACCGATTTAAAGCAATCCGGACAATACATCGTCCAACCTTTGTCCGATTTAGATAATATCCGGACAACACTTGAGCGGTTTATAATCCGGATGAAATTGTCCGGATATTAATCCGGTCATCACTTAGACGATTTAAGGAAAAATCCGCACAATATGAAATATAAATTATAATAACCAGTTCCAATAACTACTGAATTGTATGCAAACAATTTATACTCAAACTTTAATACACTCACCTTATATTGCTGATTGGATTCAAGTCTCTGATTCTCCTTCAGTCTTTTCTCTCAAATCGCAAAATTCACAAAGAAAGYTTTTCTAATGAAGCAAATATATATCCCCTCCTCTACATCCTTCCCTCTTACTATTTATAGTAAGAGGAGACATTAGTATGGCGGTACACACACACATAGCCGACTTACCTTTTTCCCATAATTGTTTTTACTTCAAATAAAAACAATTACACATACACACATTCATATATATATATATATATATGTATATATAATCCAAAAATCTTAATTTAAATCTCAAACCTGAATATTACACAAATATAGTTTAGTTATTTATAACACCCCTAAAATTAGCAAATAGCAGAATATTTAAAAACTTTTAAAACTCCTTCAATACAATGTAACTTTAACATAAAATTACATAATGTTTACCCAAAAAGAGAACAAGGAAGGTATTGGAGTCTAAACGAACTATCTATTTCTCAAGCAGAATCAAAATAAGTCGGGTGCTACTGTTACCACTAAAAATACCATCTTCAAACCTGGATGACACTTCTAAGACATCCTACCGAAACTCTACAAGCTCCAACACAACTCAGATCCTTCTAAGACCTGATATACATGTTGATAAGAAAAAGTGTTAGGCTTAATGCCTAGTGAGTTAAAACAGTTTATCTCATAGATATAAAACAGTAGTACCCGAAGAGTTTCCCTCTTTTCCCTAACAATTCCTTTATCAAAGAAATATATTCACAAAATCCATCATTTCCAATATGAGATCTAATCATGAAGTATCTCTTTAGAACCAAACAACCATTTAAATTTATCCTTGAAGACAAGTGAAGATTTAACCCACAAAAAGTTTGAAATACAATATTACTACATACCCCCAAATTCACCGAAAGCACGGGTACACTAAATACCCAAGCAACACCTGTTATGATCCAAGCGCTTACCATTACGCCAAAAGCAATTGCTGATGGAGAAGGAACAACTTATTTCCTTATAGCATAGCAGTCAGTGCCACGTATCGATTTAGGAATATGTTGGTCAATGACCCAACAATTCTCCCCTCAAGCATCTGCCAACACTAACAAGATCTTCGCTAGAAGACAATGGCTACACAGCATGCCTTTGGCATTATTATGCACATCATGGATTCGAACCCGTGAACTATTCTGATACCATATGTTAGGATCCAAGTGCTTACCACTACACCAAAAGCAATTGTTGATGGAGAAGGCACAAACTATTTCCTTATAGTTTAGCAGTCAACGCCACGTTTCAATTTAGAAAGATGTTGGTCAATGACCCAACAACACTTTTCTGTGATGGGAGAGACCCACTTCCGTTTATTGTGGCATAACATAAAGTAAGCCATGATTCGATGTTATTGAGTAGTGTCCTAAGATCACGATCCCGGTATCTAACCTCTTTCAAGTTTCCACCGTAATACCTAAGGTCCTAGAGCCCGACCCATACAAGTTCATCTCGGTATTACCCTGACCCCATTCCTACTTATACACCTTAGAGTTATGCCACAAGCTAAAGGTCTTGGGTCCAAATAAAAGTGAGATCATCCCTAAAATACCCCCGATGGTTTAGTGTTAGCTTTACTAGGCCGTAACCTCTACACATAGGTCCCGATGTCTTACTCTAAACGATTTTATCACCATAATACCCAGGGTCCTGGAGTCCCAACCTACATGGATTCCTCTCTGCAATACTCATAGTCCCGGAATGCAACCCACACGGGTTCCTTTCTGTAACACAGACTATTGTGATGCCCCTAGGGCATTTGGTCTCAAAACGAGGATGCCAAAACTCCTCAAATATTAATATAACTGACTCATATGTCTATAGATCTAAAGCATTACGGTCTAAACTTATAGACTCCAAGTTGAATGACAAACGCACCCAAAGCATGTAATATCCAACAAATATGGCATATATGCATTATGCATCTAAGACTCCACATTAAGCTTTTGAAATCTGACAAATGTCCCAAAAACTCATAGTTAAAATTAAGATAGAAGGTCTCATAAAACTCTTGACTACTTTTAATAAGCCAAGGGTAAACCACATAATCTGAAAGGCATATTTTCAACCTTTACAATCAAATGGCACCTATATCATGAATAGGTTTGTAACAAATCCTTCATTGAAGATTGATATCCAAAAGGCCTAAAACCATAAGGTTTCCATTTCCAAAATCCCCACAAAACTAAGAAGGCTAATATGCTATTATTTAAAGTTCACAAGTTGTTTAAGGTCCCAAAAACATAGTAGACTCAAAACCAAGTTAAAACACTTTGATTTGTGCAATAATACCAAAAGGAGACCTTTTTAACTCACATTTCTCAAAATTTATAGTAATAATTTTTCTCAAATTATCTAAATACCCGATAAATCTCTTTTTAAGAAACAAATATCATTTACTGTCACAAAACATGCAATAAATTCTCATAAACATTTTCTAGGGCTTTTATAACCCAAATATACCTAAAACACAAATATTCATGGATTTCAACAAACATGAACCGAGATTATAAAAATGTGTTCAACCCCAAAATAGAGATATTTTGACATGTATATAGTTTTACAAAACAACTATAATTCACCTTGCTAGATTTAGGCTAAATCTAGGTTGATCTTGACATTCCAAAGAACTTGAGATCTAAAAGTAGATCTTCCAAATAATAACTCTAAATTTTCTTAAGATATTTTCTCAACAAGAAACCTAAAACCTAAGACAAAGATGGAAAAGATGGGTGGAAACGAAGAACACACAAAACCCTAGCTTACAAGGAAAGGAGATGAGATGATTACCATAATCAAATAATCTAGAATCCTCTGTTGGGCCCGGTTGGGTCTACAGTAGTTTTAAAGAAACAGTTTTCAGAAGAAGGGGGATGAATACAAACACAAAAAACTTTCAAATTTAAAAATATATATTGATAGAGAAAGATTAATAGAGATTTTTACAGATTTTTTGCGAAAATAGACAAGGTAAAGATAACCTATCTAAAACAATCTAAGTTTACACACAGATATTCTTAGCAAAATAGAAAAGATTTGCTGAAAGATAAAGAAGGAAAAATGTTCTTCTCCTGTAAGAACTTTTAGAATACTTGAGATGGATTCTAACTTGCTTGAAGATAAGCATAAGTGTTCTCTTAGATGCATATGTGTATATCTCTACATGGAGAGAGCACTCATCTATTTATACCCATTGCATTAAATGCACATTTAATGCAATTCAGTAGGGTTTGAACACGCATCAAGCTTTTAAAGAAAAGCTTGTCCTTTGCTACAGTGAATAGTTCAAATGTCTATTCATGAGCAGACATCCTTTCATGGAGTTGATGGATAATAGAGTCAACTAGTCGGCTATGTACAGTACTATACTCTAGAAATGGTATGGGTTTGTCCTCTGTGTGTGGAAGGACAAGAAAAAAAAACTCATGCACAACAAGCTTCATTTGATTGCTGAATGCTGGAATAACACTGAAGGTCTCTTTAGCATTCGCTAAGGCTTGGACAGTCTTCACACATATGGTGACCTGGTTGTAATCACTGAAATCCGCTTCACATCACGAACGCGCCATTCACTAATCTTCAAGTTCAGTCTTCGACTTTCGCTAAAGGTTCTTTGGTATGAGTTTTGTTTTCTTGAAGTATCAATGTCGCTATAGGATTTACAATACATGTTTCAGCGATCACTGAACAGACTCAGTGATGATCGCTGGAACTGAAAGAATATAAACATAATACTTCGAATAGGTAAAAGGGATTATCATTAAATCAATGAGAGAGAGGATCAACATCCTCCAATGAATTTTAATCCTATTTATATAATCTTGAAGAACTTCAAAAACCAAGAACATAGCAAAAAGAATCACTTAAATCAGAGTTGAGATGAGGAAGATAGAGCAAAATGAAGGAACCCTAAGAAAATAGGTTTTTAAGCCAATCAAGTGACAAATGCGACTTTGATGTAGGTTTACCTGCTTCAAAGTCTCCCGAATACTTCGTAACATGGCACAAACAGTGTCAAATGTGACTTCAATGTGAGTTTAGTCACATGGCACCAGCATTTCACTCTGTTTCTCATCCTAAAACTTGTTTTCTTGAGTTTGATGTATCACCAAAATTCCACAACTAAGTTGCTCAAAGGAAAATGATTTTAATACCTCAGGAAAAGAAATACAGATAAATTCTAACCTCATCAAGATAACTAAAATCCGTGTATTACATTATTAAAGTATGTTTGAAATTAATACAATTTAATTAAGTATTAAACTATTTTTGAAATTATT
>NC_037539.1:23407940-23430440 GCF_001531365.2 Cynara cardunculus var. scolymus | reverse complement strand
ATATGAAACATACCTCATCATCACGAGAACCATACGAGGTCTTACTGTTACTGGCGCCGGGATAACCATTCATAGCGACCCAGGGATCTGGTCTAGTCTCAAATCCGTAAATGAGGTCCTTGCGCCGACCTCCGACACTACACTCCCACAACTCTAGGCATCGGGAGGAATGATCCTCGGATCTGAGTTGACGTATGCCTCCTCTATAAGTTGTGAATATGATGCCTATGGTTTATTAGAACATATTTGTGTTAACTAAGTTGCAGACAATTCGACAACATAATGGCTGTAATCGAATATATCCGTTACCCATTAAAAACAAATATAATACAAGTATAACATTTACACCTATCGTCTACCCAACAACAATGACAGCTCAAACTAATTCATAGTTATATATCCTATAAAACTAATCGATCCTATAAGATAAACTAAATCGTATACAACTTATCGTCACACCAGTCGCCTTTAGATAAATGTAGATCGGAGGATCCGTTGGCGGACCGATCGCACCCGAAACAGGCATTTGTTGTTGTAGTGTATCCTGTTAAAAACCACATTACTAATTGGCACACGGTTCCATTTATTTCTCTACCATAGACAACTTTAGTTGTTAGTAGACAACAAATTCATATATTACATATAATTAGTATAGTAAATGATAAAACACCATGTGTGCCCGATGCCGAACCGTACTAATAGATCCTCCGATGTGCCTCGAGGACCTCCCCCCATACTCGGTGGCACGATCGGCCTTATTGGCCAGATTCCCAGACATCCTTCATCAGGTCCGCATACCTATTATGCAAGATATGTCGGAAAGTGTAGAACATAGACACACACACACACACACACATATATATATATATATATCCACCATATCATATACACATACACACATATCCATCATGGCACAATACGTATAAGTATAGTAGTCGATCATCAGCAACCAACATTAGTACATACTAGAAGGGTACACGTGCAATGCATCGAGACACATCTCGATTTTCGTGTTTCATTTTATTTATTTTTATGTCGATATAATACGGCTTTTTGTGGTTTTGAGAAAGCGATAATGTTTTTATTTTTGAATAAAATATAAATTTGAAAATATCACAAAATTATGAAAAACAATATATTAATACCAGTATCAAATTAACCTTTTTAAAAAGTTCTTGTTTTTGGTGTAATTTCCTTAATTCAAATTTTTTTATTATAATTTAATTTAGGTTTAGTAACGAAGTAATTTAATTTAGGTTTAATAATATAATTTTTTATAAAGATAATAACTAAGTATTATGTTAAAACTCAATGATTATTCTAATTATATTTTAGATTTTTTATATTTAAAATGAGATGTTTATTCAGTATTTGATTATGTTTATCTGCAATTACTTACATGAATTCAAATATGGAGCTTTAATAAGTTGTACTTAAGCACAAATTTACTTGTAATCTTAAATTTTAAGTAATATGCATCAATAAACAGTACTTCATGCATAAAAAATGTTTTTCAGATTTTTGTCAAATGCTTTATAATATAGTATAGATATACGTACACATATATAGATATATAGACACATACATACATATATAGACATACATGCACACAAACACATATGTTAGACCCCAACTTGTGAAAGTGTAAGTAAGAAGTCTCTTACTCTAGTCAATAGGACTTAGTCTATAGAAGCTGTCTGGCTAAGAGCTCTCGTGCAGAAGATCAAGAACCAGAGCTCTTACTCAAGAGTGTAGGTTCCATTCACACAGAGCCCGCGCTCTATTCACATGGACGCTCAAGCCTTGTGCGCCAAAAAGCATAATCACTTGACTTAAAGCTACAACTCCAAGACCTAGAGCCTCTGCATAGTACATGCAGAGCTTCTGTATGTTCATGCAGAGCTTCTGGCTACCTTCTCCATGGAATGCGCGCGTGTTAGCCCAGACATTCTTGCAAGAGTCTAACAGATTTGAGGCGGCTTGACCAAGTCTGTTCCGCTATTCAAGGGAAGTCAAAGATAAGGATGCAGACCAGTCAGCTCAGAGTTTAATGCCTATTTTATAGCATAGTTTGTTAGACCTAGGCGTATGTAAGGAGGCTTTCGCCTCAGGTTTAAATTACCTGAAGAAACCGACTTATACTATACTCATTTTCTGTGAGATTACGTTTTTGTTTTAATTGTTCATTGTTTTATCAATAAAAGCATTCGACATATTCAAGTTTACTCATTGTTCTTACTTTCATCTTGAATATCTCGTTTAATCTTTCAAGTTACACTGTTTGTGTTTGATTCTCATATTTTATAAATTGTGTTTCTACCAATTAAGAGTATCTGGGTTCTACAATTGGTATCAGAGCCTGCTAATCAAATTCATTGATTAGTCGATCGATATCCGACTGGATTCTAATCTTAATTTTTCTTGATTATTCGTTTAAAATAATTTTCATTCATATTTTTCTCGATTTTAAACCGTTTGCTTTTACGTAATCTGGAAATCGTTTTTCTGTCGATTATCTTTCTCGTCAAGTTTTCTTCTCAAAATTTTGATTTAAAAAGTCGTCATCTCAATCGTGGAACTCCATGTATAGTGTCGGTTCCCTGACTAAACCTCCGACTCTCATTAGGGAAGAATATCCTCAATGGAAGATTCGAATGATAAATTTCTACGAGGGTCTAGATCTAGAACTTTAGGAATCGATTTTAAATGGCCCTTACGTCCCTACCACCATCATACCTCGGATTCCTGCTGCTGGTGATACAGTTGAGGTACTTGCCAGGCGAGTACCCAAACTTCGTCGTGACTGGAACAATGAAGATAACTGCAGAGTGGAAGTGGATCAAAAGACCAAAAGACTTTTGATTATGGCGCTTCCCAACAAGATTTTCCAATCTCTCGCGTGTGCGACTCTGCCAAGGATTTGTGGGATCAACTGGCTACCTAGTTAGAATGAGGCATTAAGATGAAGAAGAATTGTCGTGCCCAATGCCTGAACGAATACAACAGCTTCCAGGCACTCCCCGATGAATCTTTAGAACAGACTTATCACCGCTTTAATACTCTGATCAACAAATGTCGCAAATGTGATGCTATCAGAACTCAAAAGGAGAACAACATGCTCTTCTTGAAGAGATTGAACGCAGAGTGGGGAAACCTGACAATGTCCCTCCAGGCGAATCAAGATCTGGAGCAATGGATGTTGCATGATGTGTACGGGACTCTGCAGGCTCAAGAGCAAGAGGTGCATAAAGCAAAGGTCGCTCTGGGTGGACCTTTGACTCTTGTCTCTGATTCAAAAGAGACAGGATCAAGCCAGCCACACAGAGAACGGAGACCCATAGAAGAGAGAAGAAAGGGAAAGAAGGCTCTCATCTTGGAGAGTGATGATGAAGAAGACAGAGCTTCCAGCTCTGAAGATGATGATATAAACGCCTTTGCACAATCCTTAGCCCTGATCACCAAGGAAGTTCAAAGGAAGTTTGGGAAGAAGGTCTTCGACAAACGAGGAAGACATAATGATCGAAGCAGAGGCAGATCTTATGAAGGAAGGAACCTTCTATCTATTTCCAACAAGAAGGAGGAAGAGCCATCAGACTAGAAGAAGCAAGAGGTTCGATGCTTTAGATGCGGCAAGATGGGGCACCACTCCAAAGAGTGCAGAGGCCCTTTAGTGAAGGATGAACTGTACTATAAAAATAAGTACAAGTACAATCAATCACAAAGAAGCCTCATGGCAGAATAGGAGAACTGGGTCTCTGACTTCTCGTCTGAAGAAGAAGACCAAGCAAACTTCTGTGGGATGGCTGTCGAGAATGACAGAGAAGAGTTTGGATCTGACTCCGACTCCCATGTATGTTCCATTTCTGGCTATTCTCACTCCGACCTGGAAGAGAGTATCTCTACTTTGACTAACGATTTCGCCAATCTACAACAAAAGCTCTCTCTTGAAAAATCCAAAAGGAAATCGTTGGAAAAGGAAAAACTATTTTTTGAACGAGAGACAGAGCTGCTAACTGTAGAGAAACAAGAGTTATCAGTGGAAAATGAAAAGCTTTTACAA
The DNA here is from genome assembly GCF_001531365.2 of Cynara cardunculus var. scolymus. Taxonomy (NCBI): domain Eukaryota; kingdom Viridiplantae; phylum Streptophyta; class Magnoliopsida; order Asterales; family Asteraceae; genus Cynara; species Cynara cardunculus. The sequence goes on along the minus strand of NC_037539.1, from coordinate 23,426,380 downwards.
ACAAAATGATCCACTGAAACAAGTGTTAAAACAACGTGCTTAGAATTAAAAGCGGCTATTAAGAAGAAAGAAACAGAGCTTCCAGAAAAGGAAAGAGATAGATTAAACTTTGAGGCCCTAAAAGACTATTTTCAAAAGTAAAAGGAGTTCCTACACCAGAGCTTACAAAGAAAAGAGCTCTTGATTAAGAAATATCAAGATGCTCAGCAGGTGTACGAAAAAGTAAATTCTCAACCGGATAAAGCAGGGATAGGTTATATAGACCTAGGCCTCACCTGGAAGAAGAAAAATTCTCTTGAATCCGTGTTTAGGTTGGGCAAAAAACAGAAACCAGATTTTCCTATTTTGCATATAGCTTCACTGTTTAAAAGATGTAGGCTTGAAAGTGGAGCCAGAACTCCAAGGTTGAAATTCAAAAACATCTCGTACTCTTCAAAATGTGTGCCGGAAGTTGATTTAAAATGCATACATAAGACAAACGAGATTTTTTGTTTTGGCTCTACGAATCTCGAACATCTGAAAACTGAAAGTGAGGTTGTCAAACCTGAACCGGATGAAATCAAGGGTTCATCCACAGGAAATTTTCTTAAACTCTGGATCCTAAATTAATGGATGACTTTACAGAAACGATAAGACAGGTTTTCGAGCAAGACTTGCTTGAGGCCTTGAATTATCCTCCTAAAGGTCATGCAGATTCTTCTGAGTGTAACTCCTCGGATACTTTTGAAAATCCCACAAAACAAAAGACGAATGAAGCTTCTAGCTCATGCATACGAGAATCTCTAGTTCTTAATGATACCATTGTATTTCGATATTCACACAAGGATTTTCTTGACTCTGACTCTGAGTCAGAGGTGGACTCGTTTAAAGAGCAAGTTAAGATAGAGGTTGTTGCCAAAGAACCAGAGGCTGCAAAACCCCCTATTGAGAAAAAGATTCTCCTAGGTTCTGGCCATGCAAGCATGACGACAAGTACTAAATCCGGTCCGAAGTTTTAATACAGGGTAAAGAGTGCAAAGTCTGTTTCTTCTGCATCAAAGGGCTCAAATTCCAAATCTAATCCAATTAAATTCACTCTGGAACAGAAGGGAAAATCTGCTGCATGCTCGAACATTAATTTCTCTATTTCCGAGAGGCCTCTGAAGACCAAAGGAGTAGGGAAGAAGAAATCAGAGAAGACTCATTCACTGTTAAAACAATCAGATCTAGATAGGAAGTTTGTTAGAACTACCAATGCTAGGAATGATTGTAATAATTTGTTCTTTAAATCTAATAAATCATTTTTTCATTCATAATTGTGAATGTGTTTCTCTGCTACATAAGTTAAAGCAGCCCTTCTCTGATCCTAATTGTCTTCTCTCTGGGTCATCAAGGTCTAAATCCAAGAAGACCTAGAAGAGAAAGAAGGCTCCTAAAGCCAAGTCTGTTAACTCAGGTGTAGAGACGAAGCCTCTCCCAAAGCTTAAAAAGCTATCCTCTGTCCCTAATCATCGAGGACCCATTATGAAATGGGTACCTAAATCCCTATAATTTGTTTTGAAGAAGTCGCATGTGGACATTTGGTATCTTGACTCCGGATGCTCAAGACACATGACCGGCAATAAAAGGTTGCTTTCCTCATACAGAGAGAAGATTGGAGGAAAAGTGACCTTTGGAGATAACATGCAAGGAGAAATAAAGGGATATGGGGATCTACTACAAGGTAAGGTTTCTATCTCTAAGGTTGCTTATGTCTCTGGGCATAAACATAATATTTTAAGCATAAGTCAACTGTGTGATTCTGGCTACAATGTCAAGTTCCAAAAGGAAGCTTGCTCCATTATGTCAGAATCAAGTCAGGAGTTGTTAAGAGCCAAGAGAAAGGGCAATCTCTATCTCATGAACTTCTCACCAAGAGACAATTCAGAGACTCTTTGTCTCGTGTCTCGCAAGAGTGAAGAAGCTTGGCTCTTTCACCACAAGCTGTCTCACCTCAATTTCCAAAATATAGAGAAGCTTATGAAGAATAATCTGGTTAATAGACTTCCTTCCATAAAGTTCGAAAAGGACCATCTCTGCTTTGCATGTGAAATGGGAAAGCTCAAAAGAGCATCCCACAAAACTAAGACAGATGTGTCTTGTGTCAGACCTTTGCATATGCTTCATGTGGATCTTTGTGGTCCAATCTCTGTGCAGAGCTTGTTTGGTAAGTCTTAATTGATGAATACTCACGATATACTTGGATTGAGTTTGTAAGACAGAAATCAGATGTCCCAGAGCTGCTAATCAAATTGATGACCAAGATTCAAGTAGTTCTACAAAGCAAAATTAAGAAGCTGAGAAGTGATAATGGAACAGAGTTTAAGAACGCCAAGATTGATGCGTACTTGGATACAGAGAGCATAACTCAGAACTTCTCTACAGCAAGGACACCACAACAAAATGGTGTTGTAGAAAGAAAGAATCGAACTCTGGTCGAAGCGGCTCGAACCATGCTAGCCAGCTCTGGTCTTCCAACCCATTTTTTGGCTGAAGCCATCTCGACCGCCTGCTTTATTCAAAATAGAGCAATGGTGGTAATAAGGCATATGAAGACACCTTACGAACTAATCAACCAAAGAAAGCCTAACGTTAAATTTTTGCATGTCTTTGGTTGCAGATGCTTCATCCTGAATGATCGAGATCAACTTGGCAAGTTTGATAAGAAGGCAGATGAAGGAAAGCTCCTTGGTTATTCCACAAAAGCCAAGGCATACAAAGTCTTCAATCAACAAACCAAGATGGTCATGGAAAGCATCAACGTCTCGTTCGACGATAAAGAACAAGTGACTTCAGAGTACCTCAGCTCTGGACTCGAGCTTAACAAACAGACTTCCAATTCTCAAATGAAGTCAAGGGAGTTGGAACTCAAGCTCTTATTTGAAGACTTCTATGGCGATGAAGACATCTCTGTATGTGCACCAAGAGATGAATCTGCGAGTATAAGTGAAGAACCACAAACGACAAGTACATCTGACTCTGGTCCTTCACACACCTCTGCTTCCTCTGGAGATCATGCTAATCCACTACCAGAGCAAACAAGCTCTGCATCAGAGCCCAGTCTCATAGAGCCAGAGCATGATACCTCTGGTTCTGCACCTGGTTTTTTTGTACCATCATCCGAGGGGGAGCAAGCAGAACCTTCTTCACCATCAAGGAGCTCAATGCCAAATATGCCTATGGAACATGATCAAATGTCCCCTATCTCTGTATCTGTCCCAAGAACAAGATGGACAAAGGATCATCCTATTCACCAGATCATTAGTAAACCTTAAAGCGGTATAAAGACTAGGGCTGCCACGACTAATGAATGTTTATTCGTAAACTTTCTAAGCATGGTAGAGCTTAAGAAAGTCCATGAAGCCCTACAAGACCCTAGTTGGTTCGACGCCATGCAAGAAGAGCTCCAACAATTTGAAAGGAATAAGGTATGGACTCTTGTACCTTTACCAAAGGATAAAATTGCAATTGGTTGTAAATGGGTTTTCAGGACAAGAAGGATGAGGATGGGATCGTAGTAAGAAATAAAGCTAGGCTTGTAGCAAAAGGCTATTGCAAGGAAGAAGGCATAGACTATGACGAGACCTTTGCCCTAGTAGCAAGGCTAGAAGCTATACGCTTGTTCTTAGCCTTCTCTGCACATAAGGGATTCAAAGTCTATCAAATGGACTTTAAGTCAACCTTCTTGAATGGTAAGCTAAAGGAGGAAGTCTACATTTAACAACCTCCGGGGTTTGAAAGCTCCACACATCCAGAGTACGTCTATTTCTTGGACAAAGCTCTGTATGGACTTAAGCAAGCACCTCGAGCCTGGAATGAACGTCTCTCGTCTTTTCTCATGTCTAATGGTCTTGAAAAAGGTAAAATCAATACAACTTTGTTTATTAAGAGGTACAAAGGTGAGATGCTTCTAGTACAGATCTATGTGGACGACATTATCTTTGGTTCGACGAACCAGAAGCATTGTGATAAGTTCTCTGCGTTGATGAAGAGTGAGTTTGAAATGAGCATGATGGGAGAATTAACATTCTTCCTCGGCTTGCAAGTAAAACAGAGGGAGGACGGTATTTTTATTAGCCAAGCTAAGTATGTCTCAGACATATTAAAGAAATACCAACTCCATAACTCTTCCACTATGAGAACACTAATCGCTACGGGAACTAAGCTTGACACATATCCATCTGGAAAACCGGTGGATGTTAAGACATACAGTGGAATGATTGGATCACTACTATACCTCACGGCTAGTAGACCAGACATCATGTTTGCCACATGTCTCTGTGCACGTTTTCAAGCAAATTCAAAGGAATCTCACCTTTCGGTTGTAAAAAAAAATCTTTAGATACCTAAAAGGGACTCAATTTCTAGGTCTTTGGTATCTAAAGTATTATGGTTTTGATCTTATTGCGTACACAAATTCTGATCATGCAGGTTGTAAACTTGATCGAAAGAGTACATTGGGGAGCTACCAATTACTTGGGGACAAGCTCATAAGTTGGACCTCAAAGAAGCAGAATTGCGTCTCTACTTCTACAACTGAAGCAGAGTATGTAGCTGTAGCCAGTTGTTGTTCCCAAGTGATATGGATGAAGACTCAACTAAAAGACTTTGGCATCGAGTTTGAGAAAATTCCAATTCTATGTGATTCAGAAAGTGCTATCGCAATCACAGCCAATCCTGTTCAACACCCAAAAACAAAGCACATCAATGTTCGCTATCATTTCATCAAGGACCATGTAGAGAAAGGTACGATTGAAATGTTCTTTGTTATATAGATTTACAACTTGCTGACATATTTAGAAAAGCTCTTGATGAAAAGAGATTTAACTTTCTGGTTAGCAAGTTGGGTATGCTAAATCTGTCAAACTAACCAGAGCCTCTGTATGTACTATATAGAGCCTCTGCATCCCTTTTTGCATATTTCTGTTTTGTTTTTTATTGTATTATTCCATGAGACAAAGCCTCTGCATAGTACATGTAGAGCCTCTTGCTCAAGTCCTAGTTGTCTTATGATATAGAGCCTCTGTATAGTACATACAGAGCCTTTGTACCTTGGTCCTTATGCATGTGCAATACTTATCACATATGATCCAAGCGTAGTTCAAGGGGGAGCAGATAACAAGAGCTCAAGTCAAGGGGGAGCACCAGATCATGTCACACAGAGCCTCTGTATGTACTATACAGAGCCTCTGTTACAAAACTTTTTATGATTATAGGACAGAGCCTCTGTATGTACTATGCAGAGCCTCTGCCTCTAAACATAGCAAGTTTTATACACAGACGAGGTGTATAAGTTCAATCACGAGTCTCTGTATGAGATCATAAGGTATGTTGTCTTTCTTTGCATGTAGTACTCTGGTTCTTTTCAAAACCTCTATTTTACACAAACCAGAGTATTTACACTTGTTAAAAAAATTGAAATTCAAAATATATTATTTTATTAAGAAGGTGTATGGTTCTTTATTTTTAAATTTTTTATTAGTTGTCATTTAAACTAAGAATCACAGCTTGTGAGCTTAACTTTTCAAACGTGGGAGGCGCCACTTGCAGCTGGTAGTCCAAGTGGCGCGCCCCTACAGGCTGTGTAAAAATCGTTTCATCGTTTCAGTTTAACCTGACGTTTGGGGCGCAAAATACTCAAGTGCTTTTTATTTTCTCTATTTAAACAATTTTTGACCCCCAATTCGTTTTCAGTGAGATTGCATTTTTGTTTTAATTGTTCATTGTTTTATCAATAAAAGAATTCAGCATATTCAAGTTTACTCATTGTTCTTACTTTCATCTTCAATATCTCGTTTAATCTTTCGAGTTACACTGTTTGTGTTTAATTCTCATCTTTTATAAACTGTGTTTCTACCAAATAAGGGTATCTGGGTTCTACAACATATATGACACTAACATGGATAGTATACAAATAACATACGTATATACACATGTGTGTATAGCGTTAGGTTCACGTGAGACCAAGGGTTTTTCATGAGACTCGTAAGACCAATTTATGTTCATTGATCAACTTTAGAAGCTAATGATCTAATGGTCTAAAGTTGCACGATGATAATTTTGTGATTATGAATATTCAGATTGTAGATATAATCCAAGGGTTGAGAATTGGTCATACGGGTCTCACGAAAAAACCCTTGGTCTCACATGATCCCAAGTCTGTGTGTATATATACACACTTGTAGATACAATTATGTAACATATACGGTACACGCATGCATACATATACATATACATATACACATATACTCATGTACACCTACAACAACACCTACACCTATACATACATTGTTGATCCTTTCTCTCATTTGATTTGATGATAATCCCTTTTACTCTATGCGAAGTATTTATGTTTTTGTTTTTCACTTCCAGCGATCATCAATGAGTCTGTTCAGTGATCACTGAAGAACTTGTATTGTAAATCCAATCAGCGACAACGATACTTCAAGAAGACAACACTCACACCAAAAAACCTTCAGATAAAGTCGAAGATTGAAACTGAAGATTAGAGACTGGCGAGTATGTGATCTGAAGCGGTATTTAGTGATTACAACCTTGTCTACATATGTGTGAAGACTGCCCAAGCCTCAGCGAATGCTAAAGAGGCCTTCAGGTTTTTCCAGCATTCAACGATCAAAAGAAGCTTGTCGAGCACGATTGTTGTTGTCTTGTCCTTACACACATAAAGGACAAACCCATACCCTTTCTAAACATTTTTACGGTACGGAGCCAATTAGTTTACTCTATTACCCACTAACTTTATGAAAGGATATCTGCTCGTGAATAGGCTTTTGTACTATTCACTGTAGCAAATGACAAGCCTTCCCCTCAAGGCTTGACACGCGTTCTAACCCTACCATGTTGCACTAAATGTGCATTTAATGCAACGGGTATAAATAGATGTGTTCTATCTCCATGCAGATATACTCTTAACCTCTCTTTGAACTTACTTATGCTTAAGTAAAAGAACACGCACATCTAAGAACAAATACGCTCATCTTCAAGAGCAAGTTACAATCTCTTTTATTGTATTCTAAACATGTTCTCTCCCAGATAGAACTTACTTTCTTCTATTTCTTTAACAGCAAATCTTTTCTTTATTTGCTAAGAATTGGTGTGTAAACTTTAGATTGTTTAGATAGGTTTTTTCTACTTTATCTTTCCGCAAACAATCTTGTAAAATATATATTGATCTTCTCTTATCAATATATATTTTAAATTTGAAAATTCTGTGTTTGTATTCATCCCCCCTTCTACAAACTGATATACACATCTTATAGACCCTAACAGGACCAACAAGTGGTATCAGAGTAGTGTTAAATCTTCTCTAGTTGTTTAGTTGTTTTTTGCATTATATTATCTCCTTCTTTAGATAATTTTATTGCTTTTAAAGTGGCTTTATAAAACTCAAAGACACACTTTCAAGACAATGGCTCTCTTGCCAAATCTCCCCGATTCATCCGAGACAACTTTAGTCTCTGCAAGAACAGATGTCCCTCTTTCTGGAAGGTGTGGATCCTGAAATTCCAAAGCTCCCTCACCAGTGGAGGGATGAAGACAAGAAGAAAATAGCTATAGACACTCGCACTAGATCTATAATAGCTATGTCTCTTCCTAATGAGGTTTATCACTCAGTGATGAAACTCAGAACCTCCAAATCCATGTGGGACACTCTATGTGTTCAATATGAAGGAACCTCTCAAGGTCAAGAATCAAGTAAAATTAACTTAGTAAGGCAGTATGAAAGCTTTCTTTTTGGAAAGACTGAGACACTGTCTGAAGTACATCAACGTTTTAATTGTCTTCTTATTGATTTTAGGACTGTAGGCAGGGAATATTCTAATTCTGAAACTTTAACTTAGTTTCTAGAATGTCTTCCTGAATCTTGGGACACTTATTCCATGTGTCTTAAGATGTCCAATGACATGTCCTCTCTCTCTCTTTCTACTATTTACGGGATCTTGCTTAATCATGAGCAATCTCGTCAGCTGAAGAGGAATCTGGTCAAAGATTCCAGAGAAATGAAAAGCTATCTGTTAGCTTTGATCTCTGATGATGCTTCAGCTGAAACCCCTTCTTCTTCTTTTTCTCTTCTCTTCCTCCTGTTGTGATTACAGAGTTAGACTCTACTAACACTGAGGATGTATCAGAATCTGATCTGGTAGATTTTGATGAATCCCTGACACTTTTGACTAAATCTCTTAGGAGATTTGCAAGCAAAAGCAACTTCTACAGATCTCCCTCGCTGACCTTAAAGGAAAAGCCAAAGTCTGATAAAGTAGACAAGGCTTCAGTGATCTGCTATAATTGTCACCGTACTGAACACTTTGCAGGTGAATGTAGATCAAATAAGACTGCAATGCCATCATCCAAAACCCCATCCTCCTTCAGGTCTAGGGATGACAAATACTTGAAGCTGAAGGAGAAGTACAAGAAGATGAAGAATCACCTATGTAAGGCCAAGGGTCTTATCGCTGAAGAGCATGATTGGGCTGATTCAATTGATGAATCATCATTTGATGAGGAAGATGCGTCCTATCTTTGCTTAATGGCCAACGATGTTAAAAAAGAAGCTTCAGATACATCTACTTCAACTGATCCCTCATCCTCTTCTCCTGCTCAGGATGTCAAAGGCATATGGTATATAGACAGTGGATGCTTAAGGCATATGACCGGAGACAAAACCATGCTAATCAACTACAAGGAAGAAAGAGGACCTTCCGTGACCTTTGGAGATAACAGAAAAGAAGATACCAGAGGTTTTGGTATAATAACCAACGGTGAAACCACGTTCAAATGAGTTGCATACGTTGAAGGACTAAAGCACAACCTCCTCAGCATCCCTCAACTGTGTGACAAAGACTACACAGTAAAATTCTGTAAGAATTCAGGTTGCGTCTACGACAAAGATGATAAGGTTGCCTTGACCGGTTCTCGTTTGGAGAATGTCTATATCATTAATATGGATTATTCTATCACTGAGAACAACTGTTTCTACTTTAAAGCCTCGTCAGATATCAACTGGCTATGACACAAACGGCTTTCTCATCTTAACTTCAAGACACTTAGTGAGTTGTCTAGAAATGATCTTGTCACTAGTCTTCCTCAACACTCCTTTGCAAAGGAATCTCTTTGCTCAGCGTGTGAAAAAGAAAAACAAACAAGAGCTAGCTTTAAGTCAAAGCAAATCTCTTCAGTGACTACGCCTCTTCAACTACTGCACATGGATCTCTTTGGTCCAATCAACGTGCAATCTATAGCTGGAAAGAAGTACACACTCGTCATTGTTGATGAGTATTCAAGGTACACATGAGTCTTCTTTCTCAGATCCAAAGATGAAGCACCTGAAGATATTATTTCGTTCATCAGGACAATAGAAGTACTTAACAACATTAAAGTACGATGTATTAGAAGTGACCATGGTACTGAATTCAAAAATAGTACTATGGATAACTTCTTTAAGGATAAGGGAATTTCTCACAATTTTTCTTCAGTGAGAACTCCTCAGCAAAATGGGGTCACTGAAAGGAGAAATCGAACAATCATAGAGGCTGTTTGATCAATGCTCAGCGAATCCCATCTCCCTACTCATTTCTGGGCTGAAGCTGTCAACACCGCTTGTTTCACTCAAAATTGATCGTTGATCGTCAAGAGGTTCAAGAAGACAGCTTATGAACTTTTCCACGGAAGAAATCCATCTATTAGCTTTCTACACATCTTTGGTTGCACTTGTTATATTCTTAACAACCGTGACCAACTCAGAAAGTTCGACCCCAAAGCTGATGAATGAATCTTTCTTGGATATTCTTCAGTATCCAAAGCCTTTAGAATATTCAACAAACGAAGACAGACGATAGAAGAAACTATCCATGTCACCTTTGACGAATCTCAGTCAGCTAATTCAAAACCCATCTTAAATGATGATGATGAATTAGAAAACTGGATATTCTCTCACTATGGACAACCTGAAGCTTCCTTCAGCATTCCTCTCAACACTGAAGCCCCGAAAGTTGAAGATGATCCACTTATCATTCCAGTTGCAGCTAGTCACTCCAATGTATCTTCTTTAGAGATCGTTGCAGTGCCCATTAGCTGTGTTCCTCCTTCTAATTCAAACACTAATCAATCAGTGAATGAAATGCCTTCAGCATCTGAACCTTTATCAGTCGCTGAATTTGAGGCTCCTTTAGCAATTGTTCCTATTGCTGAAAACATTACAACTGAAGCCTCATCCTCTGTTCCCGAAGCTATTTACTCAGATTATAATCCTCTACCAGCTCAACGATGGACTAAAGACCATCCAATTCATCAAATTCTTTGTGATCCAGATGCAGGTATTCAGACTCGTCGTGGTCTAGGTAATATCTGTCTCTTTGTCAACTTTCTTTCCTTAGTTGAACCCAAGAAAATCAATGATGCTATCTCAGACCCTAGTTGGGTCCTTGCCATGCAAGAGGAGCTAATTGAGTTTGATAGGAACAAAGTCTGGTGCCTTGTCACACGTCCTTCTGACAAAACAGTGATAGGCACCAAGTGGGTCCATTGCACCAAGTTGGATGAAGAAGGTGTGGTAACCCATAACAAGGCTCGACTTGTTGCTCAGGGCTATAGACAAGAAGAAAATATCAACTATGATGAAACCTTCGCACCAGCGGCTAGACTCAAAGCAATTCGAGTTTTCCTAGTCTTTGCTACCCATAGAGACTTTAATCCAAATGGATGTAAAGAGCGCTTTCCTTAATGGAAAATTTTAAGAGGAAGTTTATGTTGAACAACCTCAAGGGTTTCTTGACCCTAAGTATCCAAACCATGTCTATCGTTTGGATAAAGCTCTTTATGGGTTAAAACAGACTCCTCGTGCCTAGTATGATACCATTTCCTTGTTTCTCATCTCTGAGAAATTTGTACGTGGAAAGATTGACCAGACCTTATTTCTTAGGAAAGTTAAGGGTCACATCATTCTAGTCCAAATTTATGTCATATTATATTTGGTTCCACTAATCCTTCTTTGTGTTTTCGATTCGCGGATCGCATGAAGAAAGAATATCAGATGAGCATGATGGGAGAACTACCTTCTTTTTAGGCATGGCAATGGGGCGGGGTTTGTAATCCCGGCCCCGGTCCCCGGCGGGTACAGGGATTTATTTTTTGGCCCCGGTCAACATACCCGTACCAAGACCCGGTACGACCCTGTAAAATTAAAATTATTAAGATTTTTCCAAGCAACATCATCATTGTTACATCGTATCTAGTCTTGCCTAATAAAAATAATAATATCGTAAAATTAACAATAATCCAATGAGATATAAAATTCAAAACTAGTTTTTTCCAAGCAACACATAATTCTTGTCATTTAGTCCCTCAACAATCAACATCTTCATCGTATGCAATCGTTTGACCAAATCCTTTTGGTTCTCCGTGCTTTTTATCTGAAATAAAATAATGCAAGTCAGAAAAATTGTATATACCAATTTACGTAATTATTATAACAAACAATTTATATAATTACTACCTTCAATTTCTTTCCTTAACCAACTTTGGCTGCACATCAAAGCTCCAATTGTTTGCAATTTTAGTCGACTTTGTGGTTTCGTTACCTTGTTTCCACTCATGCTAAAAGCCGATTCTGAAGCTACTGTTGAAATAGGAATGGCCAACACATCCCTCGCAATTCGCTGCATGATAGGAAACTTAGCACCGTTGCACTTCCACCACATTAATATATCAAACCCTTCATCCTGCGGTAACAATTTCTCTGACAAATAATCATCCAACTCAATCGTTTCAAACATGTCATCCTCGGAGATCATATTCTCAAAATCCAATTGCCATGAGGCCTTGTTTGATGAAGATTTTCCCCACTTGAGACAGTAGTGCCACTTTGTTCTTTCCTTTTATTCTGATCATGTTTCTTTTTGTACTCCTCAAATAAATCATTACATAGAGTCTGTATCAAACTTATCAACTATAACCTCATCTTTTGAGTCCACACCATAAATCTTCAGGAAGAAATAATTTATCAACTTTAACTTATATCTAGGATCTAGAACAATAGCCACACTCATCACATCATGTGTGACTCCCCAATATTTATCAAACTTAAGCAACATACTTGATGCCATGTTCCTAATAATGTCATTTTGATCGTCTTGCCAACTTTTAATAGATACTTTTATGTCACAGATCAAGGGGAAGAACATGTTGGATGTGGGATACTTGGTCCCGAAGAGTGTCTCAGTCACACGATAAAATAAACCTAACTTATCACATACATCAGTCGCCATTCTCCATTCCTCTTCACTAGGTAAAAAACATAATGTTTCTCTTTCTTGCTCAAATGAGTAAAGACATCTTTATATTCTAAAGCAACATTCAACATTGTATAAACAGAATTCCACCTAGTCTTACAATCAAGCACTAATTCTCTTTCACAATCTACACCTAGTTGTCGTGCAACGAGTCTAAAGTCTTGGGCTCTTTTAGGAGAACATGTCCAAAATGAGACACTATTCCTAACATTCTTGATTGCTTTCTCAATCACAGAAAACCCATCTTGCACAATGAGATTAATGATATGTGCACAACATCTCATGTGAAACAACTTACCATTTAAAATTAAGGAGGAAGAAGAAAGAGTACCTAAGAGCCTGTCAACCAAAGCATCATTTGTTGAACAATTGTCAAGTGTCAATGATGACAACTTGTTGTCAATGTTACAATCCATAAAGCACTCGATCATAACTTGGGACAATGCATCAGCAGTGTGTGGAGATGGCACATGTAAAAAAGCTACATCAAAGATTCAAAGAATATATCAAAATGAGAATATTAACATTAAATTATAAAAATAGCACAAAATACTAAAAAGAGAAATAACCTGATAATCCGATTTTGTAACTTCCATTTGGCATCTATGTAGTGTGCTGTTAGTTCCATGTAACCTTTGTTTTGGTTACCGGCTATCCACATATACGAAGTAAGAGCAATCCTATTTTCGTTTTCTTCCAAACATCACAATACACCACCTTTTTTGTTTCGTATATCTTCATGATGTCAGACTTGATTGTAGCTCTACAAGGCACCTTAAATAAAGGTTGAAGACCATTTGAATACTTTCAAAAGCCATGATGCTCAACAATAGAAAGTGGATAATCATGAAGAATGATCATCTTAGCTAAATCATCCCTTGAGCTTTCAACACTAAAGTTATAATTACTCAATGAAGATGTTTTGCCATCCTTAACAGTCTGCTCTTGAACTAGAATATGTTGCCTTATGTCTTTTGTAAGTCTCATCGGACATATCTTGAAGTGATCTTTCAAATGTGTTGTCCCATCATTGGGTCTACCAGTCATTTGTTTATTGCAATACTTACATTTTGCCAATCAGCGAAGACCATCAATATATATTGCTTCAAAATGGTTCCAGACAACAGATTTCAATCTTTTGTTTGCCGGTTCACTGACTTCAGTCTCAGGGCTAATATTAACCCCATAGGCATGCTTACAGATTTGTTTGTGTCATTACAAGTCGTATTATCTTTATCGTTTCCTTCCGTTGCATTACGTCTAAAATCTTCTGTGTTTGTTTTTTTGTGAATTTTCCATCTTAGAAAATGAATCAGAAATTAGGCACAACAACAACGAGATACATTCAAATTAAAACTTTGAATACAAGTATATTTCGTAAAGGAATTGATCAATGTATATTTAGTAGTTTTTTAAATACATACTTCATTGAAACTTTAAAGCTAGCAAGTAATTAGTAAACAACTTGTAAGTTGCAAAGCTCCAATCTAGAAGGATTTATGAAATTAAGAACCATTTTGAAGCAATATATATTTAACAATAAATAGTAGCTGTAATATTTCATTGAAAGAAAGTAAAGTAGAAATTAAAGCTCCAATCTAATCTCAACATACATTTAACAATAAACAGTAGCTATAATATTTCATTGAAGCTTTAAAGCTAGCAAGTAAAGAAATAAAGGTATGAATGGAAATAAACAGTAGCTGTAATACAAAGAAACAGTAGCTGTAATACATTTAACAATAAACAGTAGCAAGTAAACAATAAACAGTAGCTGTGAAAATTTCATCTTTTTGTTATGAATGGAAACAAACAATAGCTATCTAACAAAGAAATAAAGTAAAGTAAAGACTGTAAAGTAGCTATTTAACAATGTAATCGTAGAAATAAAGTTATACAAGTTGTTATGAATGGAAACAAACAATAGCTATCTAACAAAGAAATAAAGTAAAGTAAAGACTGTAAAGTAGCTATTTAACAATGTAATCGTAGAAATAAAGTTATACAAGTTGTTATGAATGGAAACAAAATTAAGCAAAATTATGACCTAATTGATGAAACAAAAAAACTACTGACCTCGAACTCGAACTCTCGATGAAGACGATTGATGAAGAACCGAATTGATGAAGATTGAAGAACGATTACGAGCCTCACGCTGGTTTGCTACTCACGTGATTGATGAAGACTGCTACTCACGCGATTGATGAAGAACGAGCCGCAGCCGATTGGAGTTGGGTCGATTGACGAGGGTCAAGCCGACTGGTGAGTGGTCCGTGAGTCTAGTCGGCAACAAGTAACAACAACTCACTCAGTCACTCTACCGGTCATCGCTTACAAGGGGAAGGAAGGGCGATGGCGTATTGGCAAATACAGCCGTTGTCGATGTGTGGCTGTGGCAAATACAGTCGCTGTCGCTTACAAGTGGTCTAGTCCAAAAAGCCCAAACCCAAATAATGTAACAGACTGTAACACTCCCAATCCATACATTGCATATAACACATATATTATACATAGAATACATGTCTTCTCCCACATAGGTTCATAATACAAAAGTCTTTAATGTAAAATATGCAACTCAAAAATTCCAAAAGTACATGTTCTTGCATCCAGCATCTATGCTTCCAAAACAGCTAAGCATATAGGGAAGTAATTCATATAATGCTTTTTCCCTTATTATCTTTACCTGCATACATAGTTTTGAAAACATGAAATGAGGGTTAGACCTGAATGTCTAGTGAGGTTCCCTTTTATGTAATGTAGGGTGTAGATCACCAAAACATTTATTTCAAATAATTCATCTTATGTAGCAAAACTAAAATCATACTGCTTCGGTCCATCAGGCCTCTGGTTCCAAACCACACGTGGAATATATTTCAATAACCAGGACCAGAGCCCATCTGGTCTCTTTTCTAGAGCTTCTGGTTTCTCGACCAGAGCCTCTGGTTGTACTAACCAGACTTAGAATATATTTTAATAACTAGGACCAGAGCCCCTCTGGTCTCTCTTCAAGAGCTTCTGGTTCCTCGACCAGAGCCTCTGGTTGTACTAGCCAAAGCTTCTGGTTCAAAAGACATAATCAACCAGAGCCTCTCTGGTTCAACGTGTATGCCAACCAGAGCCTCTCTGGTCTGTTTTTCATAAAAAGATTCTAAGTATAAAATCCTTTTCTTAAAAACTTCTAAAATAAGATTAACATAAAAGCTAGTACCAATAGATACAGAGCCTCTGATCCAATTAGTACATTTAGTAAAACATTGCTCATTCTTCAAATCAATAACCAGAATCTTCTGATCCAATAATGAGGACCAACCAGAGCCCCTCTGATTCCTCATAAAATTGACCATTCTGTTCCAAAACACTCTTAACCAATATCAATGGCCATAGGCCAAGTTTTTCCCTTCTCAATAACATCAATACTATTATTTCTAATAAGAACAATATCTTTGAGTTCTCAAATCACAAAGAAGTAAGGACTCAAATCTATTGTAATCTTAAAAGACATAATAGTAAGAGCTATAATATTCACACACACAATTGCCACCCTTATATCCAAAAGACACCTCTCCTTGATATGCTACCCTTATTCCAAAAGACACCTCTCCTTGATATGCCACCTTTATTCCAAAAGACACATCTCCTTGATATGCCACCCCTATTTCTTCTTCAAAATCTATGAACTAGTTCGGATGAAGGACCGCAGTCACAACCATCTTATCGAATCCTCATTCATAGTTTTATCCATAACATCTATAGATTAATTCCAAATGAAGACAGATCAAAATCACAATCGTCTCAAAAGAATATTCTCTATARTTTTCAACCAACAGTTTTATCATTAAAACCTTTCAAACTCATGAACAATCTTATCTTTCAAAGATTTCTAAAACATCAAGTCCCTTTTAAATCCTCAAAACAGGATATCATTTCCCAAACTGTTTTAAAGAAGCAATCCCTTCTTTATCCTTCCCAACACAGTTTTTAATACTCAAATATATAACAATAACACCTTTAAACTATCAAAATAGTTTTACCATCTTTTCTTCAAAACCAACATAAAGACCCAGTAGTTTATATAACAAAATATATAAATGTTTTAATCATCAAAACTCACAGTGTATAATCAACAGTATTTTAAAAACTCACCTTAATAATCACAGTTTCTGCAGTTTTAAAACACACAGCAAATCAAAAGCTCTTCAAACGGCTTTGAACAAAATATTTGTTCAAGAATATTTCTCACCGCCACAACACACTTTTTCTCTTTCAACAGATTTTTCTTCAAATGAAATGATAAGATAGAATCTTATATTTTTATTTCTTTAAATACTCTCACCATGGCGGTAGAGATTATTTTAATTATAAAACTCATAGGCGGTGAAAGCTTTATCCAATAGAAATAACCTTGGGTGGTGGGTTTTTCATTATAAAATTCATGATTTCTTAACCATGAAGGTATAAGTTTTTAAATATTATAATAAYRTTTYYACCAGGATATCTTATCACAAATATGCACCACATCATGTATGCTTCACACCACATGCATACATGTCTAAATTACATACATATCATGCCATCTTTTCACATATATGCATGCACAATATCATGTTCACATTTCAYATATATAGTTCAYGCATTTCTACTTAGATATGCATATTTCACGTAATCCACATAATAAACATGTATAAATTAACTCAACCCAGGTTGTCTCAAACCTGATTATAACACAGACTAACAGTGTGTATAACCAAAGCCCAAATGACTAATTTTATCATTTATCAATATATCGGGTATGGGGCGGGTCGGGGGGTACAATACCCGGCCCCAGCCCCAACCCCGGTTTGCCTCTACTGGGGATCCCCGGCCCCTGTACCCGTTTTTGTGGGGAATCCCCTTCCCTATCCAGGTCGGGTGAACCGGGTTCCCCACCGGTCGGGGCAAATCACCATCCCTATTTCTTTTTAGGTCTCCAGATCAAACAGTCAGATAAAGCTATTTTTATCAGTCAAAGTAAGTATGTTCATGACATGCTGAAGAAGTTTGATCTATCTAATAGTTCATCTATGAAGACTCCAATGACTCCTCCACTATCTCTTAACAAGGATCCAAATGGAAAGCCTGTAAATGTAATTATTTATAGAGAAAAGATCGGCTCCCTGCTGTATCTTACAGCTAGTCGACTAGATATCATGTATTCTACTTGCCTATGTGCACGATATCAATCTGAACCTAAGGAATCCCATCTGATTGTTGTAAAATGCATCTTCAGATATCTTAAGGGAACTCCTAACTTGGGTATCTGGTACCCTAAAGGTTCAGGTTTTGACCTAATAGGTTACTCGGATAGTGATTTTGCAGGTTACAAAATTGATAGGAAAAGCACCACTGGAGGCTGTCAGCATTTAGGTGGAAAGATGGGGAGCTAGACAAGTAAGAAGCAAAACTCAGTGTCCACATCAACCGCTGAAGCTGAATATGTAGCTGCTGGTAGTTGTTATGCCTAAATTCTTTGGATGAAAAACCAGCTGAAAAACTACGATCTTCAGTTTTCAAAGGTTCCTATATATTGTGATAGCACTAGTGTTATTGCCATTGCAAATAACCCTATACTTCACTCCAAGACCAAACATATAGAGATCTGATATTATTTTATCGGAGATCATGTTATGAATGGTGACATTGAACTTCCCTTCGTTCCAATTGATTACCAGCTTGCTGACAATTTCACTAAGCCTCTTGATGAGACCAGATTTAACATCTTGATCAACGAACTGGGGATGCTAAACGCTGAAGAATAATTCTCTTCAGCTTTAATATCGATCAGTAAATGAAATGATTCAGTGCTCTATCTCTGTCACTGATC
This sequence comes from Cynara cardunculus var. scolymus, assembly GCF_001531365.2. NCBI lineage: Eukaryota > Viridiplantae > Streptophyta > Magnoliopsida > Asterales > Asteraceae > Cynara > Cynara cardunculus. The sequence continues at coordinate 23,408,194 of NC_037539.1, read as the reverse complement.
TCTTAAGCAAATATATTTATTCTCTCTAAGGTATGTTTTGTAACTCCCCAACCCACACATTGCATGTAACACATATATTTCATACCAAAGAAATACATATTCATATACATCTGGGTCCCATAGTACAAGAAACTATCATGACCAAATACAAGGTCCAAAAATTCAAAATACAATCTTATACTAAACAACAAAACTAATCATCAGAAGCAATTCCTCATCCGAAATGCATATAAGAAAAGCATTAAATCTTTTCC
>NC_037539.1:23405044-23406699 GCF_001531365.2 Cynara cardunculus var. scolymus | reverse complement strand
ATAAACCGCTCAAGGTTTATCCGGTTTATACTAATCCAGTCACTCTTTATCCGGATAAACACTTAGACAATATAATCAAGGTTTCTTTCTAAAGGATAACAATACGAAGCATGCAAATAAAACCAGTAAAATCTTTATACAAAAAGGTTTAGAAACCGCTCACCTTATAAAGCTTTTGAAACCAAAACGCTAGAAATCAACTCTTTTGAAATTTGACACTTGCAAATCAGCTTGAAATCACTTCTTTTTAGCAAACCGGACAACACTTTCTTTAGAGCACTCAATATTACTTARAATAACAAAGAGAGCAAAAAGAGAGGATAAGCCCTCTATTTATAGTTGCTAAAAGTGGAAGGTCGGCTAACCGCCTTCCTTTCCACTCCTTACACCTCATGCATAAAACCCACATGCACCCATGCATACATAAATGCATACATACTCCATGCATAACTTGCATGCACATATATATATACTTCCATATTCTATGCATACATAAATATATATAAAATATATATATCTTTATCCAAATGAATGCACAAATTCGCATACCAGCATGCATCAAACATATCAGTTTATCATGTTATCACGCAATCATTTAATCGAATAATCACGTATTAAATACCTTGGGTAATAACCAGGATCCGGTTATTACATGTTTACTTATTTCTTTTTCTTAAAAACTTAAAACTATCACTGAAGCTTTTCTTCTTCAGTGATCAAAATGTTTTAAAAGGTTTGTTTCAGTGATTCTTATACTCACTAATAATTTTTTTAATATATCTCTCATATACTTATCTTCTCTTAAAAATCTAAATGATCACTAAACCTTTCCTATTCAGTGATTCAAATGTTTTTTAAATGTCAGATTCAGTGATTCAAATGTTTTTTAAATGTCAGATTCAGTGATTCTTTCGCGGATTTGTTCAATCTTTTCAGAAGTTTCTTGAACAATTTCAGGGCCCATTAGTTGTTTTTCACCCACTTCATTCCAGCACAATGGCGTTCGACATTTACGTCCGTACAATACTTTATATGGTGCCGCTTGTATATACTGGAATGATAATTGTTGTTATATGCAAACTCTATTAATGGTAAGTGATCTTCCCATGATCCTCCGAAATCGATAATACAACTTCTCAACATATCTTCGAGAGTTTAAATAGTCCTTTCACTATGTCCATCAGTCTGTGGATGATAAGCTGTACTTAGTCGAATTTCAGACCCCAAAGCTTTCTGTAATCCTTCCCAGAACTTTGAAGTAAACCGACTGTCTCTATCAGAGATAATAGACAAGGGAACACCGTGTCTGGTAACAATTTCTTTAATGTAAATCTGCGCTAGCTTTTCTAAAGAGTATTTCTCTCTTATCGGTATAAAATATGCAGATTTGGATAAACGATCAACAATTACCCAAATCGCGTCATATCCTTTTGGTGTTCGTGGTAATTTYATAAYGAAATCSATGGTAATGTGATCCCATTTCCATACAGGTATTTCCAAAGATTGGAGGCTTCCATAAGGTCTCTGGTGTTCAATCTTGACCTGTAAACATGTTAGACACTGTTCCACATACCGTGCTATATCTCTTTTCAATCCTGACCAACAATAAAAAGGTTTTAAATCTCGATACATCTTATTGGTACCTGGATGGATAG
>NC_037539.1:23394735-23400311 GCF_001531365.2 Cynara cardunculus var. scolymus | reverse complement strand
TTATACTTAGAACAAATTCATATTGAACGGATATCAAATCCGGACAACAGTCCGTTCAAGACTTGTCCGGTTTTTAAAAAAATAAACCGCTCCCCATGTGGTCGTATTCCTACTTCTCAGTATAAAATTTTAAGGAATACTACCAATTATAAACCGCTCAACACTCAACCGATTTACCAACTCCGGACAACAAACCGCTCATGGCTTGTCCGGTTTAAACTAGTCTGGTCAATAAGCCGCTTAAGGCTTATCCGGTTTAAAAACAATCCGGACAATAAACCGCTCAAGGTTTATCCGGTTTATACCAATCCAGTCACTCTTTATCCGGATAAACACTTAGACAATATAATCAAGGTTTCTTTCTAAAGGATAACAATACGAAGAATGCAAATAAAACCAGTAAAATCTTTATACAAAAAGGTTTAGAAACCACTCACCTTATAAAGCTTTTGAAACCAAAACGCTAGAAATCAACCCTTTTGAAACTTGACACTTGCAAATCAGCTTGAAATCACTTCTTTTTAGCAAACCGGACAACACTTTCATTAGAGCACTCAATATTATTTAAAATAACAAAGAGAGCAAAAAGAGAGGATAAGCCCTCTATTTATAGTTGCTAAAAGTGGAAGGTCGGCTAACCGCCTTCCTTTCCACTCCTTACACCTCATGCATAAAATCCACATGCACCCATGCATACATACATGCATACATACTCCATGCATAACTTGCATGCACATATATATATATATACACTTCCATATTCTATGCATACATAAATATATATAAAAATATATATCTTTATCCAAATGAATGCACAAATTCGCATACCAGCAGGCATCAAACATATCAGTTTATCGTGCTATCACGCAATCATTTAATCGAATAATCATGTATTAAATACCTTGGGTAATAACCAGGATCCGGTTATTACATGTTTACTTATTTCTTTTTCTTAAAAACTTAAAACTATCACTGAAGCTTTTCTTCTTCAGTGATCAAAATATTTTAAAAGGTTTGTTTCAATGATTCTTATACTCACTAATAATTTTTTGTATATATCTCTCATATATTTATCTTCTCTTAAAAATCTAAGTGATCACTGAACCTTTCCTATTCAGTGATTCAAATGTTTTTTAAATGTCAGATTCAGTGATTCTCTTATCACTGACACTGAAGTATTAAAACTATCACTGAAGTATTTCTTTCTTCAGTGATCATAAAGTTTTAAAAGGTCTTTTCAGTGCTTCTTTTAACACTAAATGAGTCTTCTTTTTCTTAAAAACTGTTGATCCCAAATCTCTCAATAACACTAATAATTGAGTTAAGAATAACCAAATTATAGTGTTTTAATGAACAAAGTGATGAACACTCAAGAATAAATTATGAACATTAAAGAACGACCTTGAGTGTCAAAGGTTTCACTTTATTAATAAGAAAAAAGTAAAAGCGACATTTAATACAATAGGCCTAATCACCTATTTATACTAGTAAGCTAATTWGAAGATAACTATCTAGTGASACTATTTAGCTAATCTTCTATTAACAGATAATGTTTATCTAAACTATKGATAAGCTAWAATWTTAAGATAAACTTGAAATCCASCTGTYGACTTGTCATCTCCAGCTGTCTTTCATGGGATGATGAATCAACCTTATCTTCATATCTTCATCGTATGCCTCTGGTTGAATTGCTGAAGAAAACTCTAAGTGTTGTTGACTAGAGGGGTGATGAAGATGTTCTTTCCATCGCATCTCTGGTTGTTCATCGACCCTTTGGTTGTTCTCTAGACTTGGTCAATTCTGCCTTGATGTCTTCATCGGTCTTTTGGTTCTTCATCACTTATTGCTTTTCATTACTTTTACACTTTATGGATTATGGGGTCTAACAATCTCCCCCTAAGTAATGAAAGAACATAAACTAATCTATGAACAGAATTGAAGAACAGAGACTAATCTAAAGAAAAACCTCAAATTTCAAATTTCCATTGGATGATGAATTCTTACAGTACTGGAAACAAAAGACATGATTTTAAGACAAAAATTTACAACTCATCATGATCTACCTTGAGATATATCCCAGAAGCGTAGAAGCAGTCTTCGATAACTGATGACTGTTGATATCTCATGAATGAGTTGATTCCTATCTTCTCTTGGCACATGATTTCTACCAAGTCTTTATCTGATGACTTTCTAAAACCATTCAAGTGTATCAGTTGAATACTTGAATGCCTCAGTTAGTCTGAAGAATTTCTTTACCCCGAACTCATTCTTGTAGACAAGTCCAAGCTCGGGTTAAGTTAAGACTAAGGCAGATCCCTTCTCCTGCAGGCCAGGGAAGTCTTCATTTGGTGGAGCACAAGAGAGTCTTTCGATGCCTAAGTGAAGAGCAATTTGAAAATCATTCTTGGCTCTTTGCTTCACCAGGGTCTTCATCGTCTTCACTATCGCTCTGTTTGCCACCCCAAATCTAATTCCTTGATCTTGTCGCTGAGCTGTGAATGCATAAAGTTCGATCAAATCGTAAGGGTTGAGATTGATCAAGTCATTATCGTTGAAGACGCTGACCTGACTGTGAGCTCTTTCCACCTTGTACTCGATGCATCTTATTGCTCTGTTTGTGAAGGTCCTCATTTTTATATACATTACCCTCCTTATCCCATCGTTTGAGAAGACAGCTTGTGGTGGTTGGGTAGTCTGTCTAACAAATCGATGATGTAGGAGGTCCATAGATTTTGGTGAAAGAACTGGTGGATTGAGGGAGAAGCTTTCATCACGGTCGTGATACAAGTATTGATGGATATTTTCCATCATTATGGGTTCTCTGGGTGGCAACTCTGGACGTCTCCTCAGCGACTCCATGTTCTGGATTATTTCATCGACTAGGCTCTGTGGAGGTTGCCTTGACGAAGAGGGAATGTTCGCTTGCACCGTGGTTGGTTTGATTGGGGGTTGAGTTTGGGATATGGGTTGTGTTTGGGTGGTGGTTTGTGTATCGGTTGGGGGTTGTGTATGGGTAGTGGGTTGTATATCGGTTGGGGGTGTGTATCAGTTGGCAAGAGGATGGTTTCTTCGGTTGGCTAAGGTTCATCGGGTTGGGTGATGAAAGGTTGTGTATCGCGAGGGGTTGGTGATAGGGTTAATGGTAGGTTTGGTATGGGTGATGGAGTAAGAGGTGGGTTGGTTTCTGTTGGTGGGGTGGTTGGATTTTCATCGGTTGAGGAACTCAACATGATGGGTTCTAGTATCGTAGCAAGGGGAATATGTACATTATTATACATCTTCAAAGGGGTGAGCCCCTGGTTTCCTTGCTTGGGTTTATGGTGGAGATTGTTGTTGTGTTTGGGGTGGTGGTGGTGGTGATGGTGCAGCAGATTCCATGTGTTGAGCAGCCGCAGCCTGGTTCTCCCCCTCATGAGGTCCACGACCTTGATCATCGGGATCTTAATCCTCATGTCGTGACTTCTTGTGTGGGCGGCAGCTGGAGCATGAAGCTATGCTCCTTTTCTTCTTTTTCTCCTTCCTGAAGGTCGCAAGATACGCCTTCAGGGCTTGTTATCTTCGGCTCTCCTCCATCATATGAAGGAGAGAGGTGGTACGCCTTTGTTGGTCAGCAAGGCTCTGGGTGAGAGCCTTGGTCGGTTGAGCCGCTCGATGAATGAACTTGGCATTTATCTCGTTGAAAGAGGAGATAAGTGCCTTGGATAGATCCCTGAGATCGGCTCTTGTGGCATACTTCGTGCTTGATGATGAAGCTTGTGGTGGCACGGAGGTGGTGGTGGATGTAGATGGAGGAATGGGTAGGTTGGCGATGAGATTTCTCACCTCAGCTGTGAAGGAGGAGAAGGCTGCATCGAAGGATGGGCCTGCAGAGGGAGGTGGGGGTGGAGTAGGCTGGGGGATGTGGGCTAGTATTGTGGCGGGGAGTTGGGTTAGGATGGTTTGTATGGTGGCCATTTGGTGGGTAAGAGAGGCAAGGGTTTCACTGATTGATGAAGTGGTTTGAAGTGGGGCTTGTTGAGGAATTTGGGAGATGATGGTGGTTGGTAGGGTGTTAAGGTTTTGGAGGATGGTGTTTAGTTGGGTGGTTATGTAGGTAAGGTTCTCATCGGCCTTAGTTGCCTGGCCGTGAGGGTGGCGATGAAGTGAATGAGGATTTGGTTTCTTTGGGTGGCAAGGGAGGAGGCGGTGTTGTGGTGTTGGGTGATGGTTTGCTGGAGCATTTGGAGACGTGTTGTATTGTCTCGGCTTTGGGTTTCAAGATGGGAGAGGTGTCATTGAAGGATATCAAGGGATTGTTGAAGGGTGGTGTTATCGATTGATGGTGGGTTGTAAACAATCCCTTGGATGATGAGTTTAAGGTCGTCCAAGGACCGCTGAAATGAGTCAACAAAGGCTTGGAACGCAGCCTTTGTGATCAGGTCGTCTATGGGGGTAACCCATGCTGCAACGGATGCTGCAGGTTGAGCCTCTGCTCCTGAGGCGCCTTCATTGCCTTGTGAAAATGTAGGCCGTGAAGGACTTCCATCATGTCTTTGATAGCCCTCAAGTGAGGAGCTATCTCGTCATGTTGCTGCATTGGCTTCCTCTTCCTTGGCTTCAGAGACCGAGTAAGTGAAGCGAATGTGTGTCCCCTTCGGTAGATCAAATATCGAAAGGGCGTGTGCAAGAAAGGGAGATCGCTCTGAACGATCTTGGGGTGCATCAATGTCAGAAGCAACACATGCTTCTGTGTGTGTGATAGGTTGTGTCGAGCCTTGAGGCGAAGGGGCTCTTATTTCTACATCACCTCTCTGTTGGGAGAGGGGTGATGGAATGTGGGGTTCCTCAGCTGATTCATATCCAGAGGCCCGAAGAATGGCCTCTGGATGGCTAGCTTGGGTAAGGAGTAGACTGGGTCGTTCTTGTTCAATACTCCTTTGGCTTTGATCGCCAGGGGTAGATGTGGTGGTTTCCCTTTAGGAAGTGGGTGGGGGAATTGTTTGAGTAGGGCCGGGGGAGGCACGATGAGTGTCATCATCATCCTCTTCATCATTCGATGAAGATGCCTCTTGTGCTCCCTCGCTTGGTTCTGGGGATGGCTCTATTCGCTCTGGGGTAGCTGCCCTTGGTTCCTGGGACAGCAGAGAGCATTCATAGGTTCGGCAGATCTCAGATGTCTCTGGAATGACACTGAGCATGGCCCTTGAGAGTGGCCGATTGATGGTGTAACCCTCCTTCGATAGGGTGGGTCAATGGCCTTGCATTTTGAAGACGGGAGTGAATGGTTCTTCAGCCGGTAGACCATGTTTCCTCATTGTGTCACCTATGAAGAGGGATAGGAAACGAGGAAATAGAACAACAGATAAGGGCTTGTAATATGTGTTGAGAAATTAACACATAACGCATCCGTTTTACGTCTTTTAAGTTAAAATTAGTTATTTTTCGTTCCCACTTTGAGTCATTTTAATTTAGTTCTTTATATTTCTTGTTATGGAGCTAAAATATTGTGGTTTAACTTGCTGGAACCAGAAAATATAAGCTAACGGATAATTTTTTATAAAACAGCCTAATGCTACAGCACTGCAGCAGCAACCATC
>NC_037539.1:23392917-23394635 GCF_001531365.2 Cynara cardunculus var. scolymus | reverse complement strand
AATTACCTCATCATTCATCTGAGAATCTTCTCCAGGCAAATTATTGTCTGTTTTAGCCATCAAGCACACATGTGCAATAGCTTCAGTTTCCTCTTCTTCATCTGTCAGGTTCAGCCAATGTTCATCCTCAGCCATAAGAGCTTTGCCGGCATCTCTTTGTTTGGATAGAAGAAACTTATTATTGTAGTAGTCGGTATCACGATTTACCGGCTTCTTGCAGTTAATAGCAAAGTAGCCTAGCTTACCACAGTTATAGCATTTGGTGTTCTCATCAGCTACACCTTTGCTAAATTTCTTCCCTTCTTCCGGCTTTCTCTCATATTTCTTCTCGAATCTCGTTTCTTCATATTTCTTCTTCTTGCCAAATTTGTCTTTGTAATCATACTTTGAGCCTGACGAGAATATCTGATTGTTCGAGTGTGGCCTTTTGGAGAACTTTTTCTGGAACGCTTTGGTTAGCATTGCCATTGCTTGCTTTATTTCTAACATTTCAGAATCAGATTCTGAGCTGTTACTGTCTTCTGTCTCAGACTCACTTGATTGACTAACTTCTTTAACTTTCTCTCCAGATCTGCTTTTGTATTTCTTCTCCTTTCTCTCAGATACGAGAGCCAAAGGATCAGCAACTTCCTTCTCTTTCTTCCTTGCATTACGGATCTCCAAAACATCCTGCTCGTTCTGTTTCAGAGTTTCATATATTTCAAGAATATCAATATCAGATAATTGTTTATTAAATCTGATATGATTAGCAAATGGTTTCCACTCTGATTGGAGATTGTTAAGGAACTTAACATTTATCTCTATAGTAGTTTTGGAAATTCCGTTYTTTGTCAGCTCATTCAGCAGTCTGGCAAGTCTGTTATAAACTTCATCAAGACTTTCTCATTCTCTAGCCTTAAATTCTTCATATGCAGAAATAAAATTTGTAACCTTCAGTTGAGTTCCGACTTTCGAACCCATCATCATCTTTTCTATCTGAACCCACATGCTGTGACCTGATGATTTGTAACTATCAATACTGGTGTAGATATCATTAGTCAGTGCTTGCATCATATAAGATTTGCAAAGCACATCAGCATGGGCTCTTTCTTTCTCTTCAGCTGAATAATGTTCCTTCAGTTTAGGAACTTTCTGTACAGGTATGCCTTCTACTGTTTCAGATTCTATCTGTATAAAGAATTCAGCAGGACCTTCCATTAGAGATTTCATGATCAGATCTCCTTCTTTCATCCTTTCAATAAAGTTCAAAAATCTGTCTCTCCATTGATTATAGTYACCACGAAAAAGAACTKGTGGCTTGGTATCAGTACCAATAGCCATTGCTTCTTTTGAACTCATCTTTTCAGTTTGTATGAAAAATAGGATCAACTGCAGTTCAAAGTTTGAATTTAGAAGATCAGTTTACAAAAAAAATATATCTGATAAAGTGTAAACTTGAATAAGCACACATTCAACACTTAGACAATTAAGCACATGCACTTGTCCGGATTAGTAATCCGCACAAGTTTATCCGGTTTACAAGTCCGGTCAAAAAGATAGACAAAAGGAACAAGTTATCCGGATTAGAAATCTGGGCAACACATGGACATAAACTGCACAAAGATAAATGGCTCAAAGAGTAAGATTTTAAACCGATCACAAAGTCAAACTTAATAAACCGATCAAAAAGTCAAACAATTAAACCGATCAAAAAGTCAAACTTATTAAACCGATCAAAA
>NC_037539.1:23390922-23391493 GCF_001531365.2 Cynara cardunculus var. scolymus | reverse complement strand
ATCAAAGTCAAACACCGTTCAATTTAATACCGTCCAAGATATATACGATTGTAGAAATAAACCGCTCAAAAGTCCAAGACTTACCAAGCAGATTCTAAACCGCACACACTTACCACTCAGATTGTTTAAACCGTTCAATATCCGAACAAGTTACAAATTTCTTACCAGCCGGATACTTTTAAACCGCACACTAAACCTTTCAAGAGTTACACGGTTTATCAACCGGATCCTTCAAACCACACAAAGCATCAACTAATCCGCACAAAGCATCAACGGTTTGTCAGCCGGATTAGCTAAACCGGTCAATGTATCCACCCAAATGATGTCTGGTATATCCTATATCAAAACAACTCGAAGCACACGGATGTTAAACCGCACAAGCTTTAAGCGGACAAAGATTCAAGCAAAAACATAAAATTTCACACTTTTTACCAAAAATTTAGATCAAAACATGAAAAATTATGAGTTTTTTAAGAACTTTTTCCAGAAAGCTAAAAATCGATTTTTGACTATTTCAGCCTTAAAACTTGTTTAAAATGCAAAATGGTGTGAATCAAGATTGTTTGAAATG
>NC_037539.1:23377081-23390592 GCF_001531365.2 Cynara cardunculus var. scolymus | reverse complement strand
GATTAGATTGATAGAGAGAGAATATTACAGCACTAATCTTGATAAATCTGCTAATGACGATTGTTAATTACAATTACAAGGAAATCACTATTTATACTAGGAAATTGTAAAGGCTAAACTATTACAAAACAATTACACTAAGGAGAAACTTGAATACAACATTAAAGCACTAACTTGAACCCAACATAAAGTTCTTCCGAAGATGATGTCTAACAAGATGGTGAATATTGTCAAGGCCCAGGCTAAATTGTTTTCTATTGCAGAAGCTGAGCATGAAAAACCAATGAAGCTGGTCAACCGAGACAGAAATATGGAGCGAAGAACATCTATACAAGATAATTAGTCCTCATCATATTTCAAACGTCACTTTCAGCGGATGGATGAAATACGTTGGAGTTCTAGTCTCAATGCTCATCACCAGAGACAATCATGATGTTGTCACGAAGTGCCCTTCCTACCTAGGTTAGTATGGCAGTAGTGAATGGCTGGAAATCCACCAAGCCATTCAGCGCTCAAGGTCAAGGCACATGCCGATAATTGAAGACATCATCAGCGAGCTGATCAAGAAGATGTCAAAATATGTCGTTGCACCTGAAAAGCCATCACTTAAGAAAGGTGGAAGAAGAAGGCCTTCAAGTCCTAATGACGGACCAAACCTGGGGAATGAACATGAAACAAAGTTCTCCCTAGAAAAAGTTCTAAAGGATTGGAAGAAGCCAGACATCTCTATGCTGAACCTCTCCTTGCCAGAGAAGGGTCCTTACATACCTAACACTGTGCACCTCAAGCCTGAGTTAGGATTTTATTTTCCTTCACTATGATGGTGAACACAACTTCCAGAGAGTGTCTGAGCTACATCTCTGTCCAATGGAACATCTTGCGTATATCCGATATTGGCTGGACGATGATATATGTGGTGAAATGATGGACTGCAAGATCAGAAGGGAATTTCTACGTGGAAAGAAGCTTGGAGAAGAAGTACCTAGCTACATCAACCTAAGCAACTTAGGATAGTTATAAAATTATGTATTGTAACTTTGTCTTTCACTATATGACTTTTCTATCTATGTCTTTACTTTCAGTGTACAACTTATATTTTGTAAGTCTAGAAATGTACTGACTGAAACACTTGTAATTTTTCCTTTAAATGAATATAAGTATTTCATTAGCTTCACTGAAAAAGATCCCTGAAAAGAGTAATAGAGACACATGTCTATGAGTTCCAGTACTCTCTTACAGTCACTGACAATTTCTAAGTCAGTGAACATGCTTTCAGTTTCAGTTTCAATTCTTGTACTTCTTCTTAACCTGGTAACTTAAGAAAACTTATTAAGTAAAAACTGATTCACTAAGAAAGATCCCAAAATGGTTAAAAGGGACATCTATTTTATATGTAACTTTTCCTTACTATTATTTGATAAGGCAACTTTCTTTATTTTGCTTTGTTATCATCAAATACGAGGAGATTGTTGATCATCTCTCTCATTGATTTGATGATAATCCCTTTTACGTATTTCGAAGTATTATCTTTATGTTCTTTCAGTTCCATCAATCATCACTGAGTTTGTTCAATGACCGCTGAAGCATGTATTGTAAATCCTACAGCTACAGCGATACTTCAAGAAGACAGAACTCAGACCAAAGAACCTTCAGTGAAAGTCGAAGACTGAAACTGAAAATTAGTGACTGGCGCGTTGGTGATCTGAAGCGGCATTCAATGATTAGAACCTGGTTAACATATGTGTGATGACTACCGAAGCTTTAGCGAATGCTGAAGAGACCTTCAGTGTTGTTCCACCATTCAGCGATCAAATGAAGCTTGTTGTGCAAGATTGTTTTTGTCTTGTCCATCCACACACAGAGGACAAACCCATACCTTTTCTAGAGTATAGTACGATACGAAGCCGACTAGTTGACTTTATTACCCACCAACTCCACGAAAGGATGTCTACTCATGAATAGGCAACTGTACCATTCACTGTAGCAAAGGACAAACTTTCCTCTAAAAGCTTGACGCATGTTCAAACCCTTCTGAATTGCATTTAACGTAGTGGGTATAAATAGATGAGTGCTCTCTCTATACAGCAGACACACACGCATATTTGCATACATCTAAAAAAACACTTACACTTATCATCAAGCAAGTTAGAATCCTTCTCAAGTATTCTAAAAGTTCTTTCCCAAGGAGAACATCTTTTTTTTTCCTTGCAGCAAATCATTTCTATTTTGCTAAGAATATCTATGTGTAAACTTAGATTGTTTTAGATAGGTTATCTTTACCTTGTCTATTTCTGAATAAAATCTGCAAAAATTTGTAGTAATCTTTCTTTATCAATATATATTTTAAATTCGAAAGTTTTTTATGTTTGTATTCACCCCCCTTCTACAAACTGTTTGACTAAAACTCTTGTAGACCCAGCCGGGACCAACAGCATGGGCTTGCCTTTTTGAATATTAGTCTTCAAAGAGTTGAGAACTAATAGATTATGTGGTTTGATTGGATTATAATAGATAGATCAGGATTATTTTAATCTTTTAATCTTGACACAACTCTCATCAATTCTTTTAGACCCCTCTCATTTACATTTTAAGCTCTGCATTCAAACCCATTTTTCATTTTAGCTCACTCAGATATGGGTGTCCTCTTGGATAGGGTTGTTGGTTCTAACAATCCATAGAGGTATTTCTGTTAAACTCTCAAACGCTCCTATTTTTACATTGTAAGCTCATTTGATCACAAATGATAAATCAAAAATATTATTACAATTATGCACAATTGATTAGAGGAAATTTATCAAGAAAAGTATTGCAATTAATCACATGGTCTAATAGTAAGAAAGATGTACAAAACAGAATATTTAGAATAATATCGAGAGAAATGAACGAACATCTATAAGAAAAAGTTTACAGATTTATATCATCAAAAGAATAAAAGAGATATGTATCAATCGAAGAATTATTTTCTAATAAGCTCAAAAAACAAAGTTGAATATAAACGAGTGTATTATCACCGAAAATGATTTATCATTTTAGAGACGTGATAGAAACGTGTTAAAGAATTGTTCAATCAGGTATTGTAATTATGTACGAAGAGAAAGTACGCAAGCAACTAGAAAATACCTGATTAGAGAAAGTACTAGTTCCCAAAAAAGAAATAAAAACAAAATCATTTAAAAATCACACTTCTTATAAATGAAAAACGTTTAAGTTCAAAGAAGTGGTTTGAACATTTATGAAGAAAAAAAATTATACACACAGAAGTTGTTCTTCTTCTATGCATATTTAGAGAAAGTTAAGAAAGATATACCTGAATTCCAGATCAGAATGAAATGATGATGAGCTCCCCCTTATTCAGCTCATACACAAACATATCAACATTTTAGAGACTCCTATTAGACACCAACTTGTGAAAGTGTATGTAAGAAGTATCTTGCTCTAGTCAATAGGACTTAGTCTATAGAAGTTGTCTGGCTAAGAGCTCTCATGCAGAGCATCAAGGACCAGAGCTCTTACTCAGAGTGAAGGTTCCTCTCATACAGAGCCCGCGCTCTATCTTCGTGAACGTTCAAGTCTTGTATGCCAAAAAACATAAGCGCTTGACTTAAAGCAACTCCAAGACCCAAAGCCTCTTCATAGTACATGCAAAGCTTCTGCATATATAGAGCCTCTACATAGTACATGTAGAGCTTCTGTATGCTCATGCAGAGCTTCTGGCTACCCTCTCCACGGAAAGCGCGCATTAGCCCAGACATTCTCGCAAAGCGTCTAACAGATTTAAGGCGGCTTGACCAAGTCTGCTCCGCTTTTCAAGGGAAGTCAAAGATAAGGATGCAGACTAGTCAGCTCAGAGTTCCACGCCTTTTTTATAGCATAGTTTGTTAGACCCATGCGTATATAAGGAGGCCTCTGCCTCAGGTTCAAATAACCTGAAGGAGCCGACTTATACTATACGCCAATTCTTGTGAGATTACTCTTTGTTCTTCAATTGTTCATCATTCAATAAAAGCATTCAATTATTCAAAGTATCATTCAATGTTTACTTTCTTCTTTGAATATTCTGTTTAATCTATATAAATACTTTGCTGTTCTTAATTCTTATTTTACGCGAACAACATTTCTGCTAATTGAGAGCATCTGGGTTCCAACAATTGGTATCAGAGCCTGCTAATCAAATCGATTGATTAGTCGATCGATATCCGACTGGATTGTACTCTTAATTGTCTTTTAGTTATTCATTTTTAAAAGATTTATCACTCCTATTTTTCAATTTTAAAAACGTTTGCTTTTGCGTAATCTAAAATCTTTTTTTTTTTGTCGCTCATCCTTCTTCTCAAATTTCTCTTCTCAAAAATAACAATTTCAAATGTCGTCTTCTCAATCATGGAACTCCATGTATACTGTTGGCTCCTTAACAAAACCTCTGACTCTCATTTGGGAAGAATATCCCCAATGGAAGATCCGGATGATCAATATCTACGAGGGTCTTGACCTAGAATTGTATGAGTCAATCTTAAATGGCTCATACGTCCCTACTACCATCATTCCTCGGATTCCTGCTGTTGGCGATACAGTTGAGGTACCTGCCAGGCGAGTACCCAAACTTCGTCGTGACTGGAACGATGAAGATAAACAACGAGTGGAGGTGGATCAAAAGGCCAAACGACTTTTGATCATGGCGCTTCCCAACAAAATCTTCCAGTCACTAGACGTGTGCGACTTGGCGAAGGATTTGTGGGATCAACTGGCCAACCAGTTGGAAGGGGGCATCAAGATGAAGAAGAATCATCATGCCTAATGCCTCAATGAATACAATAGCTTCCAGGCATTCCCTGAAGAGTCTTTAGAACATATTTATCATCGTTTCAACACACTGATCAACAAATGTCGCAAATGTGACGTGATCAGAACTCAAGAGGAAACCAACATGCTCTTCTTGAAGAGATTGAACGCAAAATGGGGTAATCTGATGATGTCCCTTCAGGCAAACCAGAATCTGGAGGAATAGACTCTGGACGATGTATAGGGGACGTTACAGGCACAAGAACAAGAGGTGCAGAAGGCAAAGGTCACTCTAGGTGGACCTCTCGCTCTTGTCTCTGATTCAAAAGAGACATGATCATGCCAGCCACATAGAGAACGAAGAACCAGATAAGAAAGAAGGAAAGGAAAGAAGGCTCTCATCTTGGAGAGTAATGATGATTCAGACAGAGCATCTACCTCTGAAGACGACGACATTAACGCCTTTGCGAAATCCTAGCACTTATTACCAAGGAATTCCAAAGGAAATTTGGGAAGAAGGTCTTCGACAGAAGAGGAAGACAAAGCGACCGAAGCAGAGGGAAGTCTTCCAATGGAAGGAGCCCTTCTTCTATTCCCAACAAGAAGGAGGAAGAGCAGTCGGACCAGAAGAAGCAAGGCGTCTGATGCTTTAGATGTGGAAAGATGGGGCACTACTCCAAAGAGTGTAGAGGCCCTCTTGTGAAAGATGAACTATACTACAAAAATAAGTACAAGTATAATCGATCACAAAGGAGTCTCATGACAGAACAAGAGAATTGGTTTTCTGACTCCTCATCTGATGAAGAAGACCAAACCAACTTTTGTGGAATGGCTGTCGAGAATGAGTCTGGATCTGACTCTGACTCCCAGGTATGTTCTATCTCTTTCCCATTCTGATCTGGAAGATCGCATCTCTGCTTTGACAAATGATTTCGTCAATCTACAGCAAAAACTCTCTCTCGAAAAATCTAAAAGAAAATCATTGGGAAAGGAAAAACTATTTTTTGAACGAGAGACAGAGCTACTGACTGTAGAAAAACAAGAGTTATCAGTGGAGAAAGAAAAGCTTTTACCAACAAAACGATCCATTGAAACAATTCTTAAAACATAGTGCTTAGAATTAAAAGCGGCTATTAAGAAAAAGGATACAGAGCTTATAGAAAAAGAGAGAGACAGATTAAACTCTGAGGCCCTAAAAGACTATTTTCAAAGAGAAAGGGAGTTTCTACACCAGAGCTTACAAAGAAAAGAGCTCTTGATTAAGAAATATCAAGATGCTCAGCAGGTGTATGAAAAAGTTAACTCTCAACAGGATAAAGCAGGGATAGGTTACATAGACCTATACCTCACTTGGACGAGAAAAAACACTCTTGAATTCGTGTTTAGGTTGGGCGAAAAACAGAAACCAGATTTTTCTATTTTGAATACAGCCTCACCCTTTAAAAGATGTAAGCTTGAAAGCGGAGCCAGAACCCCTAAGTTGAACTTCAAAAACATCTCTTACTCTTCAAAATATGTGTCATAAGTTGATTTAAAATGCATACAGAAGACAAATGAGATTTTTTGTTTTGGCTCTACAAATTTTGAACATCTTAAGACTGAAAATGAGGTTGTCAAACCTGAACCAGATGAAAGCAAGAGTTTATCCACAGGTAATTTTCTTAAAACTCTGGATTCGAAATTAATGGATGGCTGTACAGAAACGATAAGACAAGTCTTCGAGCAAGACTTGCTTGTGGCTTTGAACTATCCTCCTAAAGGTCATACAGATTCTTCTGAGTGTAACTCCTCGGATATTTTTGACATTCTATTAAAACAAAAGACGGACGAAGCTTCTAACTCATGAATACGAGAACCACAAGTTCTAAATGATACCTCTGTATCTTGATATTCACACAAGGATTTTCTTGACTCTGACTCTGACTCAGAGGTGAACTCGTTTGAAGAGGAAGTTAAGACAGAGGTCGTTTCCAAAGAACCAGAGGTTGCAACACCCCCTATTGAGAAAATGATTCTCCTAGGTTATGGTCATGCAAGCATGACGACAAATGCTAAATCCACTCCCAAGTTTGAGTACAGGGTAAAGAGTGCAAAGTCTGTTTCTTCTGCTTCAAAGGGCTCAAATTCCAAATCTAAGCCAATTAAATTCACTCCGGAACATAAGGGAAAATCCGCTGCTTGCACTAACATTAGTTCCTCTATTTCAGAGAGGCCTCTGAAGGCCAAATGAGTAGGGAAGAAGAAGTCAGAGAAGACTCATTATGTGTTAAAACAATAAGATCTAGATAGGAAGTTTTCTAGAACTACCAATGCTAGGAATGATTGTAATAATTTATTCTTTAAAGCTAATAAATCATTTTGTCATTCAAAATGTTTTCATAATTGTGAATGTGTTTCTCTGTTGCTGAAATTAAAAAAGCACTTCTCTGACCCTAACTGTCTACTCCTTGGGTCATCAAAGTCTAAATCTAAGAAGACCCATAAGAGAAAGAAGGCTTCTATAGCCAAGTCTGTTAATTCATATCAAAAGACGAAGCCTCTTCCCAAGCTAAAAAAGCAACCCTCTGTCCCTAATCATCGAGGACCCACTATGAAATGGGTACTTGTTAGGACTGAAAATCAGTATTAAATTGTATTCGTCTTGAAAGTTAAATATTGTCTATAATTGTAAATGTCATCGTGTTTGACTTTTATTATAGGAGTTTGACTTTGACTTGTGTTTAGAGGTTTGACCCTATAAATAGGAGTATGTCTTTGTAATTAGAGTGAAGAGAGCTTATTGTAATATACATTACGTAATAAGAGGTTTGACCAAGAAATCTGGTGTTGACTTTCTCTCTCTATTCTCATATGAATGTGTTCTTGAAGATATATCAGATCTGCCATGATTATGAAGCTATTATGAAGATTGATCAGTGAAGTGGGACACACAATTGGTGTCAAAGCAGTGTGTGCAATAGATCAGAAGAAGAAATCAGAGATTTTTGAAGATTTTTTCTGAATTTTTTTTAGTTCTTCGTGTTCTTCACTTTTTTTTAATTTTGATCCGATTTTTGTTAAAAATCTCGTGTTTTTGTGTTTAAATCGTGATCAAACTGTCGAAATGGCATTGTGAGTCTTTGTTAAACACAAATTTTTGTAATTTGATCATTGATTTTCAAGATTTAATCGTTTTAATTTTTTTTTAAAGTTTTCGTGTTCTTAAATTTTTTTAAAATCAGTGTTTTTGATCCATTTTTTTTAAAAATCTTTTATGTTTTTGTGTTTTTGATAGTTTTTGATCTGTTTTTAATTTTGAGTTTTCTTATTTTTTTGTTAATCCGTTCAAAAGGCCCATCTTCAACAGGCCATCCGGTTTAGTCTGGCCCAACAGGATTAAACCGATCAAAATTCAGCTTCCTTGTTCATCTTGTTTCTAAATCGACGGATTCATACAAAGCTTATGCAGATAAGAAGTTCTTCGCAGAAGCCTTGACCGGATTGTTCACCTGTTGATTCATCGCATCGATCGGATTCGAGTCTCACAGGTTAAACCGCACACAGCTTGATAGGGATACTTGAGCGGTGTAATAGAAGCCTTGAGCGGTTTAAGCTAAACCGCACACCATTTCAGCGGATTCGCACAAATCACAGGTAAGTTTTTCATCAATCTCAGGTTTAGGTTTAATCTTTGAGCGGTTTATTGCTAAACCGTTCATGCCTTGAGCGGTGTTCATATAAACCGTACAACCCTTGACCGGATTAGTGATCGGATTAGGTTTAGCTTTGAGCGGACTGTTGAGCGGACTAGTGAACAGTTTAGGACTTAGCAACTTGTGCATCGAGGTATCCGGTTTGCTAAACCGCTCAATCAATCTCACCGGATTCTTAATCGCTCAATGTTTCTTGATTCAATTTGGTAAATCGCTCAATACGTTGACAAGAATCGATTCAATTTTGTCTGTTTTCATCTGGTTCTTTTTATCGCTCATCAGGTACTAGCTTGTCTGTGTTTCAAGGTAAATCGTTCACTGATTTAAGAGCATGTTTTGATCGAGTTAGATCTGTTTAGAGGTGTGTTTTAGGTCCTTGTGTTATGCGATTTAGGCAGTCACTTGGGTTGTGACTGGATTGGTTAATCAATTCGTAAATTGTTTAGTTCTTTGTTTGGCTTACACTTTGATTGAATTCATTTTTTTGCTAAATCACACAATCGAGCACAGATATTCAATTGTATTTCTAAATCTAAGAAGAAAGGATGGGTCTGCAATGAATTAGGCTGAAGGAGACTGGAATGAAAAGAATTTGGCAAAGCTGAATCACCTTCCTCACATTGTATCCGGGTTTGTTAATCGTTCACAGCTTTTGTCCAGATTAGATTTTGTTTTGAACTAAAGCAATTGATTTCAAAGACATAGTGGTGGATGGTTTATGCTGTTGATCTTGAATAAGCTTTAAGTCATTCATAGTCTTGGGTACTACAGGTTTACCTTGAGGCCACTCAGAAACAACCTTTTGCTTAAGGGCAGCTACAGTAGTTGACGATGCATAGCTGCTATGGTCTATATATGTTCCATCATATTTTCTAAATTGTTTATCTGTGTTTGCAATTTAAGGACTGAAACAGCAGCTGTTGGGAATTCACGAATTTATTAGTTGTGTTTGTGTGTTTGTGAATTTGAGGACTGGAACAGAAACAGGTAAAATATGTGTGGAAACCTCCTGCCAATTGAAACTATCTGAGCTGATTAAAGACTGTTTTGTTAAGCTGTGTGTTTTTTTAAACTTGTGCAATTTAGTCTGGTTCTTGAATAATTTTATAGCTTCTTTGTGAGTGTTTTACTGCAGTTTGTACAACAGGTTTCTGTTTTGAGCGTATTTGGTTGCTGTTTTGATTTTGATCTTGACAGTAGTAGACAGTGGACAACAATTTCTAGTTGTGACAGTTTTGGTGATTGGTTGGATGATTTTATCTCTTGTTGTGACAACAATTTGAGAAGGGTACAAAAGCAATGGTGGTTTGAAGCGATTAATTGAGAAGGGAGTCTGAACAGCCAGTTTGAATAGACTCTGACCAACAGATTCTAAGGCAGTTCGTGGTTTATGCTATTCGTTGAACTTTATTCAGCCACTGTCTTTGTTGCCTTATTTTGCATTCATTCAAACATCATCTGTTTGTTTCTGTTATCATACAATCTACTGTTAAACATAAATCTACTGGTTTAAACATAAAGTGAGTTGTAGGATGTTAGTTTTTTTTAGCAGTTTACAAATCATTAAACTATTTTTAAACAGAAGCTTTCTGTATTACAGGTTTATATACAGCAGCTGTTGATCATAAGGATTGTGTGATTATTGAGCTGGTGTTGTCAAGAAGGACTTGTGCTATTTGGCTGTAGTCTTTAAGAACAAAGAGTCTATGTGAAGCAGCTACTGTGGATTCTTTTGACTCAACAGCAGGATTTAGTTTTGGATTGATTTGATCATAGTGTATTAGTACCTGTTTGTTGAAGTGTAAAGTGTAAATCGTGTAGCAGATTTATTTGAATTGCTTGTCTTAGTCAAGTGATTTGTGTTTCTCGGTTGTTTTGAACTTGGACATTCGTTTCATTTTGGGTTTATATTTGTTGTGTTTTTGGTTTCTTAGTTTTAAATTTTGTTTAGATTTTACTTTTGGATCATTTTCGTTCGTCTGTTTTAGTGTTTTATCTGTTTTGTTTTGCTTTTAAATTGTTTGGGAATTTTTGAACTGTTCTGCATCACGTAAACTGTTTTGTCTTTGACTGTTTTTCAACAGTTTTGACTGTTTTTACTGATATTTGACAGTTTTTCGTTGATTTTCTTAATTCTCATCAGTTTTTGTGTTTTTCTATTCTTTTTGAGCTTAAACTGTTCTTGTTTCTTTTATCTAATTTCACTGCATAGATCTTTTATCTGATCAATTTTTTTTTAAATGGCAGATATTCTAAAGAAGGAGAATCAAGAGATGAGAGTTAAGATGGTTGTGCTGGAAAAGAACTATAAAATTCAGACTTATGCTAATGAGAAATGTCTTAAAATTTTGCATCAAGATTATAAAGAAATATTAGAAAGAGTTGAGAATGAATCCAAGTCTCAGATTAATAAACTTAAAAAATCCTTGGATGATGTCAGAATAGAATGTGAAAAAGAGATACAAACAAGGATTAAGACTAATAATGATTTGTTTATTAAACTCCAAAAAGTTCAAAAGGAACTAAATGCTGAGAGGAACTCTTTTGGGAGGAAAAATACAGAGACTGGGGACTTTACTGAAAAAATTCATAAACAAGAAAATGATTTGAGTGAGTTAAAGAAATTACTGGATTTAGAGAAGGAGAAATTTCTGACAGCAGAAAAGAATTTGAATGTGGAAAGAGTAGAGTTTGAGAAGGAGAAGAAGAGATTCATTGGAGTTGAAAGAAAGTTTGGAACTGAACGTGAATCTTATAAGAATAAGATTAACTCTCTTTAGCTGAATGCAAAGATGCTTCTAAAGCAGATTTCGGATTTTGAGCAGCTTATCATTNAGAGTTTGAGAAGGAGAAGAAGAGATTCATTGGAGTTGAAAGAAAGTTTGGAACTGAACGTGAATCTTATAAGAATAAGATTAACTCTCTTTAGCTGAATGCAAAGATGCTTCTAAAGCAGATTTCGGATTTTGAGCAGCTTATCATTTTGGAACGAGCCAAGAATGATAAAGAAAAGAAAGACATCTCCGAAAAACTGTCAGAGTCAACTACATAAATTGTCCGAAAGCATTGATCTAAAGCAAAAGGCTTTAGACGAAGAGAAAAAGCAATTTGCTCTTGAGAAAAGAAATACTTCAAAGAAGTATACAGCAATTGCCAAAGAGCTTACTGAGAAAAGGAAGTGGCTTGACATCGCTTCGGAGAATGACACGAGCACCTCAGATGAAGAGAAACAAGAGTTGATTAATCAGAAGAAAAAGTTCGAAATGCGTCAGAAGGAGTTAGAAGGTAAACTCCTGGATACTTCAAAGAAATTGTCTGATCTAAAGACAGACCTTGAAACTGAATTGAACATGAGAAATGAACTGAAAAAGAAATATGATTTAGTTACTGTAGAAAGAGACCAGCTTTTACAAAAAGTCAAAGTCTTTTTGTATGCTCAAAGCTCAACTGGTTCTCCTTCTCAGTGTAAAACTAGCTTTTATAATTGTTCATATTCGAACAGTTATTCAAGTAGTCCTAAATCTAATGTTTCTAAGAATTATTCTCGTTCTAATCAGTATTATCAAGGGTTTGTCATTGGATCACCCAATTATTCTTCAAAGATTAAAAGCATTTGGGTTAATAAGTCTGAATCTGTTTTATCTCATACACCTGTTGTTACTAACAATCTTCCTTGCCTTGTGAAATCCACTAATGATCTGATTAATCTTAGCAAGAGAAGGATTATGTGCTCAACATGCAGAACCAATAATTTTGTCAATAACAAAAGGTCCAACAGGTGGTATGGAGATAACAGTTATCAGAATAACTGGAAAGGTAAGAACAGGTATAATTATAATAACTGGCATGAATCATATATTGTATATAATCATCATGTTCATAGTGCTGAAAAGAAAATATCTTATCGATATAAATGGTTTGGTGATTACAACATACCTCAACCAGATACTAACAAAATAGAACCCAAGTTCGTTTGGGTACCAAAATCTACTTAATCTGGTTTTGCAGGTGTGTCAATTTTGTACTGATTAGAACATCATTTCTGTGATACACCATTGCAAGGGGAGTTGTAATTTATTCCAAACGAGGTTTCTGAACATTTCAGTTCAGAACCCATGCTTTACCGAGCGTGGTTTCTAAACACTCAGTTTAGAACCCGTACTTAAAATGTTTTTTTTAGCTTAAATGATTCATTACTTAAATCTACTTTTAGGGGGAGTTCTCTAGAATTTTTTAATAAATGTTTTTGAAAATGAAACTGTTTTCTGAAACGAGTACATTCTCTGAACAGGTATTTCTTGAGATTTTACTTGCGTAATTTCGCGTCGTACATAACTCAAATACCTGTTTCAGCTATTCTTCAAACTGTTATTATCACGTCTCTTATATGAAAATCTTTTTCGGTGATAATACACTCGTTTGTATTCAAATTTTGTTTTCTGATATTTTTTTACATTGATTCATATACATTCATTTTTTGAATATCAGAATCTGTAAACTTGTTCTTACAGATCTTCATTCATTTCTCTCGCATACCGAATAATCGAATTGTTGTCGTTTCATTCTTTTGTTAATTGTGCTTAAAGCCAAATTTTTTGATCAAATTTTTTATCTGATCATTGTGCTTTAAAAAATAATATTTTTGATCAATTATTGTGATCAAATGTGCATAATGCTAAATTTTAGGAGAGACTGAGTGCTTATCAGAAATACCTCTATGGAACGTCAAAACCGACAGACCTACCCAAGAGAACAACCATATCTGAGTGAGCTTTAAATAAAAAAGGGTTTGTGTGCTGAGACTAAAATGAAAAAGAGAGGGGTAGTTGTTGTGAGCTAAAAGAATTGACGAGAGCTGTGTGAGGATTATAAGAATACGAAAATGCTGTTCCAAACTTACATAATCCGGACATACCACATAATCTATTAGTTCTCGATTTTTTTGGAGACTAATATTGAAAAAGGCAAAGCCCAGGCCAATTCTTGTCACAACCCCACCAACTACTCATTTATCTCTCAACAGATAAATGTTTCAATAAC
>NC_037539.1:23355175-23376011 GCF_001531365.2 Cynara cardunculus var. scolymus | reverse complement strand
GTCATCGTGTTTGACTTTTATTATAGGAGTTTGACTTTGACTTGTGTTTAGAGGTTTGACCCTATAAATAGGAGTATGTCTTTGTAATTAGAGTGAAGAGAGCTTATTGTAATATACATTACGTAATAAGAGGTTTGACCAAGAAATCTGGTGTTGACTTTCTCTCTCTATTCTCATATGAATGTGTTCTTGAAGATACATCAGATCTGCCATGATTATGAAGCTATTATGAAGATTGATCAGTGAAGTGGGACACACAATACCTAAATCCCTATAATTTGTTTTGTAGAAGCCGCATGTGGACATTTGGTATCTTGACTCCAGATGCTCAAGACACATGACCGGCAATAAGAGGTTGCTCTCCTCATACAGAGATAAGATTGGAGGAAAAGTAACCTTTGGGGATAATAAAAAAGGAGAAATAAAGGGATACGGGGATCTACTAAAAGGTGAGGTTTCTGTCTCTAAGGTTGCTTATGTCTCTGGACTTAAATATAATATTTTGAGCATAAGTCAACTATGTGATTCTGGCTACAATGTCAAGTTCCAAAAGGAAGCTTGCTTCATTATGTCAGAATTAGGTCAGGAGTTGCTAAAAGCTAAGAGAAAAGAGAAAAGGCAATCTATATCTCATGAACTTCTCACCAAGAGACAACTCAGAGATGCTCTGTCTCGTGTCTCGCAAGAGTGATGAAGCTTGGCTCTGGCACCACAAGCTGTCTCAACTCAATTCCAAAATATAGAGAAGCTTGTGAAGCATAATCTGGTTGACGGACTTTCTGCCATAAAGTTCGAAAAGGACCATCTCTGCTCCGCATGTGAAATGGGAAAGCTCAAAAGAGCATCCCATAAAACTAAGACAGATGTGTCCTGCGTCAGACCTCTGCATATGCTTCACGTGGATCTTTGTGGTCCAATCTCTGTGTAGAGCTTGTCTTGTAAGAAGTATATTTTAGTCTTAATTGATAAATACTCACGATATACTTGGATTGAGTTTGTAAGGCATAAATCAGATGTCCCAGAGCTGCTAATCAAATTAATGACCAAGATTCAAGTACTTCTACAAAGAAAAATTCAGAAGCTGAGAAGTGATAATGGAACAGAGTTCAAGAACGCCAAGATCGATGCGTACTTGGACACAGAGGGCATAACCCAAAACTTCTCTGCAGCAAGGACACCACAACAAAATGATGTCGTTGAAAGAAAGAATAGAACTCTGGTCGAAGCTGCATGCACCATGCTAGCCAGCTCTGGTCTGCCAACCCGTTTCTAGGTAGAAGCAATCTCTACTGCCTGCTTTTTTCAAAATAGAGCAACGGTGGTAAAGAGGCACATGAAAATGCCTTACGAACTAATCAACCCAAGAAAGCCTAACGTCAAATTTTTACAAGTCTTTGGTTGCAGATGCTTCATCCTAAATGATCGAGATCAACTTGGCAAGTTCGATAAGAAGGCCGATGAAGGAAAGTTCCTTGGTTATTCAACAAAAGCCAAGGCATACAGAGTCTTCAATCAACGAACCAAGACGGTCATGGAAAGCATCAACGTCTCGTTCGACGATAAAGAACAAATGACTTTAGAGTACCTCAGCTCTGGACTCGATCTTAACCAACAGACTTCCAATTCTTAAATGAAGTCAAGGGAATTGGAACTTAGGCTCTTATTTGAAGATTTCTTTGGTGACGAAGACATCTCTGTACGTGCACTAAGAGATGCATCTGCGAGTGTAAGTGAAGGATCACAAACGACAAGCACATCTGACTCTGGCCCTTCACACACCTCTACTTCCTCTGAAGATCATATCAATCCACAACCAGAGCAAACAAGCTCTGCAACAGAGCCCAGTCACGTAGAACCAGAGCATAATACCTATGGCTTTGCACCTGGTTCCTCTGTACCATCATCCAAGGGCAAGCAGAGCCTTCTTCGCCATCAACGAGCTTAATGCCAAACAWRCCCWTGGAAYGTGATCAAACGTCCCCCACTTCTCTATCTGTCCCAAGAACAAAATGGACAAAGGATCATCCTCTTCACCAGATCATTGGTGAACCTTCAAGTGGCGTAAAGACACGGGCTGCCACAACTAATGAATCTTTATTCGTAAACTTTCTTAGCATGGTAGAGCCTAAGAAAGTACATGAAGCCCTACAAGATCATAGTTGGGTCGATGCCATGCAAGAAGAGCTCCAACAATTCGAGAGGAACAAGGTATGGACTCTTGTACCTTTACCAAAGAATAAAATTGCAATTGGCTGTAAGTGGGTTTTCAAGAACAAGAAGGATGAGGATGGGATCGTTGTGAGAAATAAAGCTAGGCTCGTAGCAAAAGGCTATTGCCAAGAAGAAGGCATAGACTATGACGAGACCTTTGCGCCAGTAGCAAGGCTAGAAGCTATACGCTTGTTCTTAGCCTTCTCTGCACATGAGGGATTCCGAGTCTATCAAATGGACGTAAAGTCAGCCTTCTTGAATGGTAAGCTGAAGGAGGAAGTCTACGTTCAACAACCTCCAGGGTTTGAAAGCTCCACACATCCAGAGTATGTCTATTTCTTAGACAAAGCTCTGTATGGACTTAAGCAAGCACCGCGAGGTTGGTATGAACGTCTCTCGTCTTTCCTCTTATCTAATGGTTTTGAAAAAGGTAAAATCGAGACAACCTTGTTTATTAAGAGGTATAAAGGTGAGATGCTCTTAGTACAGATATATGTGGAAGACATTATCTTTGGTTCAACGAACCAGAGGCATTGTGATAAGTTCTCTGCGTTGATGAAGAGCGAGTTTGAAATGAGCATGATGGGATAATTGGCCTTCTTCCTCGGCTTGCAAGTAAAACAAAGGGAAGATGGTATCTTCATCAGCCAAGCTAAGTATGTCTCCGACATATTAAAAAAATACCAACTTCACAACTCTTCCACCATGAGAACACCAATCGCTATGGGTACTAAGCTTGACACAGATCCATCTAGAAAACCGGTGGATGTTAAGACTTACCGTGGAATGATTGGATCACTACTATACCTCACCGCTAGTACACCAGATATCATGTATGCCACATGTCTCTGTGCCCGTTTTCAAGCAAATCCAAAGGAATCTCACCTTTCGGTTGTAAAAAGAATCTTTAGATATCTTAAAGGGACTCAATTTTTGGGTCTTTGGTATCCAAAGTATTCTGGTTTTGATCTTATTACGTACACAGATTCTAATCATGCAGTATGTAAACTTGATCGAAAGAGTACATCAGGGAGCTACCAACTACATGGTGACAAGCTCATAAGCTGGACCTTGAAGAAGCATAACTGCGTCTCTACTTCCACAGCTGAAGCAGATTATGTAGCTGCAGCCAGTTGTTGTTCTCAAGTGATATGGATGAAGACTCAACTGAAAGACTATGGCGTAGAGTTTGAGAAGATTCCAATTCTGTGTGACTCAGAGAGTGCTATCGCAATCACAGCCAAGCCTGTGCAACACTCAAAAACAAAGCACATCGATTTTTGATACCGTTTCATCAAGGACCATGTAGAGAAAGATATGATTGAAATGTTTTTTGTTAGTATAGATTTACAACTTGTTGACATTTTTATAAAAGCTCTTGATGAAAAGAGGTTTAATTTTCTAGTTAACAAGTTGGGTATGCTTAATCTTTCAAACTAGAACAGAGCCTCTGCATCCCTTTTATGCATACCTCTATTTTGTTGTTTATTTGTATTGATCCATGAGACAGAGCCTATGCATAGTACATGCAGAGCCTTTTACTCACGTCCTAGTTGTTTTGTGATACAGAGCCTCTGTACCTTGGTTATTATGCATATGCTCCACTTATCACAAATGATCCAAGCATAGTTCAAGCGGGAGCAGATAAGAAAAGCTCAAGTCAAGGGGAAGCACGGGATCATGTCACACAGAGCCTCTATATGTATTATACAGAGCCTCTGTTGCAAAACTTTTCATGATTCTAGAACAGAGCCTCTGTATGTACTATACAGAGCCTCTGCCTCTAAACATAGCAAGTTTTCTACAGAGGACATGTACAGTCCAATCATGAGTCTCTGTATGAGATCCTAAGGTATGTTGTCCTCTTCTGCATATAGTACTCTGGTTCTCAACAAAACCTCTACTTCTCACTAACCAGAGTATTTACACTTGGAAATTTTTTCTTGAAAATCAAAATATATTATTTTATTAAGAAGGCGTAAAGTTTATTTCAATTGTTTAATAAAAGTTGTCACCTACATTAAGCGTCACCGCCTGTGAGCTTATCTTTTCAAACGTGGGAGGCGCCACTTGTAGTTGGCAGTCCATGTGGCGCGCCCCCACAGGCTGTGAGAAAACCAGTTCAGTTTTTACCTAACGTTTGGGGCGCTAAAGCACTCAAGTGTTTTTATTTTATCTTATTTAAACTAATTTTATCCCCAAATTAATCTTTTACGCTTACAAAAATTTTCAAGAACTCCCATCGTCTGCAACCTTCAACCGCCATTGCCAAGACTTCAATCACTCAAACCAGTGTTCAAAGATCGATTCAGTCTTCAACCGTTCATCCTGTTTGACAAGTAAGTACCAAAAATCCTTTCCTCCATCCCATTTCTCGATTGAAGAACTACTTCTTAAAACCCTAGAAATTATGTCATCTCTTTCCAAACCCAAAACCTGCAACCATGTCCTCCTCAGAATCTAGAAACTCCCAAACTCATACCATCACCCACAAAACTATGGAAGATACCAGTCAAAACCTAGTTCCTCTTCCTATCAAACCAAATAACCATACCCAAAACCTCCAACTTGAAAACTTCGACACCAAATACCATCCCATCATCAATATCCTCCAAAACCACTTCTTAAACCCAGCCTTGACAAACACAGATGACCTTGTTCCTGAAAGGTACATCCAAGAATACTGGCAATCATGTGTCGTTACTGAATCTTAACGAGGAATAGTTGGAGATTTCTTTGTCTCTGCCACACAAGAATTCATCACAGTTTGTATTTCAAGGTCTATGTTTTCGCGGGTTCTTGAAATCCCAACAAAAACTGACCTAGGGCTTTCTGAGTATGCCCCTCTCCCATCCGGGGACGAGATAGTGGCCTTCTTGAAGTTCTTGGGATACAACAAGGCCATTTAATACCCGTCACAATATGGCCGTCAATACCTACCACCAATATGGCCAAAGGAAGACAGTTGCCATCTCTGTTATTTCCACGATTCTTGGGTCTTCTCCTAAAACCAGCTCTCGACGACAAAAATATTGATATGGGTCGTCTACCTCCTCACAAGGTGAAGGTGCTCAATCAATACAGACCTACAGTGAACAAGGATGGTTATGAAGTAGAGAGGCCTATTCCAAAGAGGCTCATGAGCTATATGATGTCTAAGGAGATTAGACGAACGTACAGAGGTATACACGAGACACTAGGACCAGTTTCTCAAACCTCGTTACGCATAGGAACAGCCAAGGAAGAGGAGAGGACTGAGAACACATCAAGGCCTCAGGCAGAGGGAGAAACGGTGAGAGCAGGAGAAGAGAGAATGAGAGCAGAGGAAGAAAGGGTGAGAGTACAACAAGAGAGAGAAAAAGAAAGAAAACGAGAGGAGGCAAGGAAAAAGAAAGCTGAGAGGGGGAAGAAGAAAAAGGAGGAGGCAGAGCGAGCAGAGCAAGAACGATTAGTTGAGCTTGCTCGTGCTAGAGCAGAGGAGGAGCGAGCAGAAAAAGCTAGCCAAGCAGAAATCGCTCGACTGAGGGAAGAGGCCAGACTCAGAGCAGAAGAAGAGGCTCCTCAAACCTTGGCTCACTCCTCTAGTCCAAACCAAGGAGATGACCAAGAGCACTATGACAAAGCTGCAAGGTCTTACACAAGCGAGGAAAGTGAGGAAGAATAGGAAGAGAATGGAGAAGAAGAGAGTGACAAAGAAAAAGGAAGTGAGGAAGAAGAAGAGGAGAGCGAGGAGGAAGAAGAGGGAGGAGGTGCAGTAGTTGCTCTGCCTCAGGGTGGGACAGAGCAGCCTAGGCTAAATAGGCACACTAGATTTACCTCCCCAACTCCCAGTGCAAACATATTATCTGACTCCGGTGGTCAAGACACGGAGATCATTGAAACAAAGGTGCACACCTCGAACCCTAGCCAGCCTATCCAACCAGAGGTCGCATCTGCCTCTGGTTACATTCGCCAAAGGGAAGCCTCACCACAGGGAACACCCTCTCAAAAGGGTGCAACCTTTGAAAACATAAGTGATATGTCTCCCCATATCATGCCACTTTCCCATACAGAGGAATTTGTTTCCTCTGCACGTGTAGACTCCCAACCTTGTTCAGAGCAAGGAATAGGTGTACCAGACTTTGAGACTCTCAACCAGTCTTTTAGTCGACTCATGGAGAGCCCTCTGGCTGGATCTGAACCAGCCTTGGGTCCTCTCCTTGACAGAACAGAGGTAGTGAATTCTCCTCATGGAGAACCACAAGGATCCTCTGGAAGTCCTTCCCCGACTAACGTCAATCAAGTCGTGAATGAAGGCGTTCCTAGAACGGGGACTCACTTTGGCCCATGTGTTGAGCCAGAGGTTACACCACCTGCATATGTCACTAGGGAAGGGTTCCATTCCCTTTTCACCTCTATGTGGTGCTCCTTGGAAGAGCTAAAACTCATCATGGCCCATGTAGAGACGTCTCCTTCTGCACCTACTCTGGATGAGATACAAGCATCCTTGGCAGTACTAAGAGTTGATTCTACGACAAATGCTTCTCTTATCAATACTCTCATGGAATTGAAGGCACACAATACAGAAATATTACAATAGGTCATCACATATATACAGAGGGTTGAGGCGTCCACATCTCTTAACAACCAGGCCCTCATACCTCTAAATGTACCTGTGGACTATGTCACACAGAGCGCCATGAATGCTCACTCTCCTATAGAAAGTGGAGGACTTCACTGTGGATTTCAATACCGAACCCACAAAAGCAGCGAAGGACATCAATGACACTCTTTCCCGATTTAACTACCGTTCAGGCGACAAAATGCGAAAGGTTGATGTTTTAGTCGATGAACTCCTCAAAACAATCAAGGAGATGATCAAATCGATGCCTCGAGCAGAGGAAAAGAGGCCAAAGCGACAGAGAGATCCATCTCCTTGTGCAGAACCGTCAAAGAGGAGGCGACTTGACGATGATGAGGACCCAGACGACTCTCATCCTCAAAATCGTCAAGAGGGGGAGAACTTTCCTACAGCCATCCCAACCACAACACCTATGGCTGCCCCCTCTACACCAACGTCCTCTGCCCCACGCCAACAAGCTCAAAATCCATCAAGGCAGAACGGACAAAGCCAACCAGCGCCAGACAACACAGATGCGCTTCGCAAAGGGAAAATGCCCATGGCGTCACAGGCAGAGCCAGCCGGGCCACAAAAGACTACAAAAGTGATAGATCTTCTATCTGTCTATGGATCAGACGATTCAGACCTGGCTCTGTCCTCTTCAAGAGAGTACCATACGGACATGGTTGTTCTTTCAACCACAACACAACAAGAAGAAGAGGTGGTCGATGTGAATGTGGCTGATCCATACTCATGCACATTCCAGTTGCCATTCCTCTAGAAGAAGTAACCGTTGCTGCTCCTCCACCACATCCAAAAACCCACAGAGCTAGGGTCCCTGCTCAAGGGACCAGGGTTGTTACTCCTGCCATGAGGCAGCAGGTACCTGTCAATCCAAATAGAGCAGACTCAGAAGGCACAACCAGCGGGCAAAAACGGAAGCATCCTTCTGATCATGTCCAAAGGATCAAAGCAAGTATGGATGCCATGTTCATGCCAACACCCCTTGACAAACCCATCATGGACAAGGCAGACAACAAGGAGATCTACCAGTTCCTCTACAACCTAAGAGAAGAGACACTGGTCCAAAAAATCAGTCTCCATCCTATGGTTCAAGAGCACATCAGGCAGAGATTCCTCGATCGCTACACTCAACCAATCACTGCAGTCCACTTTGCTGATGGAATAAAACAAGTCATATAGTGTTCTACGAGTACACAGTGGAGAGGACTCGCAGACGGATATGTAGGTTCACAGATTGTGACCTCATTAATCTAAATTCGTGGGATCTTCTTCATCTGTTCTACTTTGCAGATCACAAGAAGGACAAGGGAGTAAAGTACGTTGTTGCCAACTCTGCTGTTCGCCAAACAATGGTAGATCTGCTCAACTTCAGAAGGAAGTTTGACTTCCAACTAGCTCTGCATCTATGAGTGGATCAACTGACAGTGACTGCTCCAAATAAAGAATTACACGGCATCAACAACATCCCCTCCTGGACGGTTTTGGTGGAACCAAATGTGGGAGTGGTGTTTTGAAAAGAGCATAAACAAAAGATCTTTTTTCGAGACAACCAGAATTATAAGTACTCCAACTCTAGTCTGCGCTACATACGAGACAATCTAGTCAGGAACAGAGACAACTCCCCTGAAGCCAAGGAGCGAGCCAAGATTATCCTAAAGTCGATACGAAATATGCTTGAGTTTCGTGAACTTCTTAGGAAGTTCATTAGACTTCAAAGAGTTTAGACTTTCTATCTTTTGTAAGTACTTTTCTGTCTTTAAATCGATGTAATTTCCATTTCCATTCGTATTGTACTTCATTAGATAGTTAATGTAAGCCAGAGGTTCCTTTTAACCTTTGTCTTCGATTAGACTTCTGATTTGTAAATCAAGTAAGAGTCCT
This sequence comes from Cynara cardunculus var. scolymus, assembly GCF_001531365.2. Lineage (NCBI taxonomy): Eukaryota > Viridiplantae > Streptophyta > Magnoliopsida > Asterales > Asteraceae > Cynara > Cynara cardunculus. The sequence continues at coordinate 23,367,295 of NC_037539.1, read as the reverse complement.
TCTTATTTACACTTAGGGGGAGATTGTTAGACCCCAACTTGTGAAAGTGTATGTAAGAAGTATCTTGCTCTAGTCAATAGGACTTAGTCTATAGAAGCTGTCTTGCTAAGAGCTCTCATGCAGAGCATCAAGGACTAGAGCTCTTACTCAGAGTGAAGGTTCCTTTTATACAAAGCCCACACTCTATCTCCGTGAATGTTCAAGTCTTGTGCGCCAAAAAGCATAAGCGCTTGACTTAAAGGAACTCCGAAACCCAGAGCCTCTACATAGTACATGCAAAGCTTCTGCATATACCGAGCCTCTGCATAGTACATGCAGAGCTTCTGTATGCTCATGTAGAGCTTCTTGCTACCCTCTCCACGGAAAGCGCGCATTAGCCCAGACATTCTCGCAAAGCGTCTAACAAATTTAAGGCAGCTTGACCAAGTCTGCTCCGCTATTCAAGGGAAGTCAAAGATAAGGATGCAGACCAATTAACTCAGAGTTCCACGCCTTTTTTATAGCTTAGTTTGTTAGACCTAGGCGTATATAAGGAGGCCTCCGCCTCAGGTTCAAATAACCTGAAGGAGCCGACTTATACTATTCCCAAATTCTTGTGAGATTACTCTTTGTTTCAATTGTTCATCATTCAATAAAAGCATTCGGTTATTCAAAGTATCATTCACTGTTTACTTTCTTCTTTGAATATTTTGTTTAATCTATAAAAATACTTGGTTGTTCTTAATTCTTATTTTATGCAAACAACATTTTTGCAAATTGAGAGTATCTAGATTCCAACAACTCCCCCATGACATGTACAAAGGAAGATCTCTTGATTTGTATACAAAGTGGAGGATGAACATCATTATTTTTGATATTGTAGCTTAAATCCTAAACTGTCATGTTTAGAAGTCACAATACTAAAGGCCAGGTTCTAAACTAATTTCTTTAAAAGCTAAATTACTAAAGTATGAGTTCTAGACTGATTTGTCTAGAAGTCTACAACATTGAAGACCGAGTTCTAGACTGAAGTATCAAGAAATCTGCACAAAAAACCACTTTGAAACACTTGGGTTAGCATGAGGAAGATTAGTAGATATTGCTTTAACACGCCATTCATACCTTTGCTTAGGAACCCATTTCCACCCGAACTTCACATTAACAAATTATGGTTCCTCGTTCTTTTGAAAAAGTTAAGTGAAATATTTTTCCTTAAGCACAAGAACTATTTGTAGCTTTAGATTTATGAAAAAGAACAGATAAGGATTTGAACTTCTTAGATCTGATTTGTTGTTTGCATTTGGCATTGATGGCGAAAGAATTATAACTACAATATTTTCAATGCAAATGTTTTAGAGCTAAAATTGTGATCCCAGATTCAAGTCCAAACAACAATTCAATCCATAATCAAGAACAAGATGAATTCAATCAGTCGGGCAGCTTGATTATATCAACGTTTAAGTACAAATGTTCTTGACCTTTTTCTCTCAATCTATGCGTATGAATCTAACTCTCAATCAAAAACCAACTAACAAAACTAACACTAGGCTATTTATACCACTACTAAAATAGGATACTAAACTAACTTTCTATAGAAGGAAACTACAAAACAAAGCATTATAAAAACAATTTAAGCACAGGGACTTGAATACAACAATTATGTTCCAACAGAATACACTGAAAAGTTTATTGAACATTCCTGGTTCGTGGAACACAATATCTCGTCTTAACCCAAAAAATGGAAAGATATATATGGGGTTTAAAACACTCTATCAGAGATTTGTGACCACAATGAGTCCTGCTACATTTTTTTTGTGGTCACGCTGTCGAAACTACTGAAAGGAATAAAAATAGGCAGGGAGAAGAAAATATAGTAAAAATGAGAAGATGGGAAGGGCCTTCGACTGGTTACCAAGGGCCAAAGTTTGTAAAAAACAGATAACCTACCTATCCAAAGAACTGTTGATAGAGCTTGCCCTCGATGTCACCAAATTCATCAGGGTGACTATAAGCCAGAACAGATAAAGTGCTATCAGTGTGGCGAGTCGGGTCATTTATTGAGGAATTTTCCATCTCCTAGAAGATTTTTTCATTGCAATTCACCCGATCACATCCGTCCAAATTGTCTGCAACTTAGAACTCCATGATCAACTACGGGAGGTAATTCCTCAAGTACTCGTGGAAGACCAAATGTACCGAGGGGAGGCAGGGAGGGGCACAGGGCCAATCTTTTCAGATGACGAAAAGTGATGATGAAACAACACCCGATATAGTAACAGGTACTTTTCTAGTTAACTCTATATATGCTAAAGTGCTGTTTGATTATGGTGCGAATTTCTCTTTCGTATCACCTCATTTGTTGGGCCTGCATATATGAACTATGTGTCTCTTGACAATATATTAGTAGCTGATACTGTTAATAGTCAAGTATCTGTTACCTATATGTTTGATAATTATATAATTGAAATTAAGCGGCGTGGGCTACCGATACGTCTGTTTCTAATGCCGATGAAAGAATTCGATGTTGTGGTGGGAATGGATTGGTTGGCAGAAAATCAGGCTAGTATTTTATGCAATAAGAAGATTATCAGTATCAATTTGCTAGAGAGAGGGCCGATTGTTATTTATGGTGATTAGCTAGATCATCATATCAGTCTGGTATCAGTTTTGAAAGCTCGTAAATGTATACAGAAGGGGAGTCGTGGTTATCTGGCCTATGTAATTGATTCAAAAAAAGTCCAGCAAGAGTCATTTCGGTAGTCTGTGACTATTCAGAAGTCTTTCCGAAGGATTTGATTGGTCTACTGCCTAATCGGTCAATCAAATTCATAATTGATTTAGTAGCTCGGGCAGCACCAGTGGCCAGAGAACCGTATCGTTTGGCGCCGTCAGAATTGAAGGAGTTGGTAACGCAATTGAAATATCTACTTAATAAAGGCTTCATCAGACCGAGTACTTCACCTTGGGATGGTCCGGTTCTGTTTGTCAAGAAGAAGGATTAGTCGATGCAGATGCGTATTGATTACCGAGAATTGAATAAGCTAACAATTAAAAATAAATATCATCTACCAAGAATCAATGATTTATTTGATCAATTGGTGGGATCCAGTTACTTTTCCAAAATTGATTTGCGGTCAAAATACCATTGTAGGAACCCAGAATCCTCTTAAGTATCAATTAACACAGTATAAAATAGATTATGAGTGGAAGCGACTATTGTGTTCTTGAACTGGTTAACAGATTTGATCAAAGACAGATATGAACAAAAAAAATTGAACAAATCGGTTGCTTTGATTAGAATAAGAGATTACAAGTAAACTATCAACTAGTTCTCACAAGAATTCTCTATAATAGGAGCGTATAAGAATTTTACAATTCAAGTCATTTTTAACCCAAGGAGGTGACCTCCTTTTATACGTCCAGGTACAAACATAATCTCCTATACTCTAGGCTTCAAACTCTGACTCCTTGTTCAAACTTCGGCCTTCACGTTCATTGAAATGTGGAACCATTTCTACGTACGTGTCAGATTCTGGATAGAGACTTGGAGATAAGGCTGGAACAGCTTGTGCGCAAACTAAGGGGGTAGGAGACTCAGAGGTTCTGCATGTATAGTGCGGAGGCTCTGCGTCTGGAAAGATAGCTATGTATCAAGTCCTTAAGCTTTTTGATGCTTAAGATTTGATCTTCCTCTGTTTGAGCACAGGGTCTGCATCCAAGATTCTTTCTCTGTGTGAAAGAGAGCTCTGTCTCTTGGTGACCTCTGCATCCGAGCTCTTAGTCCAAACATCTTCTAAGACTAAGTCCTATTTGACTAGAGTTAGAAGTAAAACTCTTACTTGAATGAACAAACAAGTCTAAAGAAGCAAGAGGCCAACATCGCCCTCTTTATGTACATTTCTACCTAAAATGTTTACAGGTACTAGAATAGAAATTGCATAATTAAGAGAAGTTAAAATAGTACTTACAAAAGAGAGACCTAGAATGTTGAAGTTTCATGAACCTCCTAAGAAGTTCATGAAACTCAAGCACATTTTCATTTGATCTTATCAGTGTTTTGGCTCTCCCTTTTGCTCTATGGGTTGTATCTCTACTTCTGATGACATTGTTCTTGATGAACTGCTGAGTTGAATTTGAGTACTTGAAGCGCTGGTCTTCATGAAAGAACACCTTCTCTCCATGCTCATTTATGAAGACCACCCCTAGCTCTGGCTCTACAATGACCGTCAGGAGAGGACGTACTTGATGCCTTCGAGTTTCTCGTTTGGCCCTGTGACACTAAGTTAGTCGACCCCCATGTCCAGAGTTATTTGAAATTCTACCTTGCAACAAAACTCGAACAGATCAGTCATCGTCTGTCTAATAGCAAAATTGGCAAGAGCATACTTCATTCCTTTATCCTTCTTGTGATCCGTGAAGAAGTACAAGGTAAGAAGATCCCAAGGGTTGAGATTAATTAGATCGCAGTCTATGAAGACATTGATCTGCCCCTGAGATCGTTCCACCAAATACTCATGGAAGATGATCTGGTTGTGTGCGAAGGTCCTCTTCTTTATGTCTAGTACTTGCTTGATCCCACCCACAAAGTGAACTTCAGAGACGGGTTGCGTATACCAATGAAGGAACCTTTCACGGATATGCTTCTGTATCATTGGGTGCAGATTGTGTTAAAACCCCACTTATAAAAGTGTACGTAAGAACACTCTTACTCTAGTCATTTAGGACATAGTCGATTGAAGCAGTCTGGACCAAGAACTCTTATGCAAAAGATACTAAGAGATAGAACTCTTACTCAAAGAGCTAAGTTTCTCATATACAGAGCCCATGCTCAACCTAGAGGAAGATCAAGGCATAAGCGTTGAAAAGCTTAAGTACTTGATGCAGAGCTACATTCAAGACACAAAGCCTCTACACATTACATGTAGAGGCTCTGAGGCTTCTACTCCCATGGTTTGCACATAAGTTGTTCAGAATCATCTCCAAGACTCCTAACAAATCTGCCACGTACACTCAAGTCCTTCCACTTTCCAAGGAACGTGAAGGTTGAGGACGCTGAACAAGAAGTAAGAGTTTGAAGCCTAGAATTTAGGAGATTCTGTTTAGCATGGTCGTATAAAAGGAGGCATCCTCCTCATGTTAAGATTATCTGAAAGATTGCCTAAATTGACTATGTTCCATTATAGAGAATTCTTGTGACAGTACTGTTAGATTGAGAGTTTACTGTTTTAATCGAAATTTAAATAAAGCATCCAACTTGTTCAAAATTGTTTTTCAATTTTATTGTCTTCTTGAATAATTATGTTAACCATCATCAACTACACAGTTATTGCTTCCATTCACTCTAATTTTACTGTGTTTCTTGATACTTAAGAGGAATCTGGGTTCCTACAGTTGGTATCAGAGCCTGCTAATCAAATCAATTGATTATTCGATAGATATCCAATAAGAATAATCCTCTTTTGTTGGTTATTTTTTTTAAACGATTCTCCTTGATCTCAGATCAAATTCGTTAAAAACAATTGCTTTAAGTATTCTCTGAGACTGTTAGTCTCAACACTTCAGAGTTTCTTAAATCTTTCAACTTCCTTTCTATTACCTTCCAATTTTTCTTTAAAATATCAAATCAATCTTGGAATTAAATGTACAGTGCTGGTTCCCTTACAAAACCTCCAACACTCATTCAGGATGAATATCCCTAATGGAAAATAAGGATGATAAACTTCTATGAAGGTCTTGACCCTAATTCCTAGGGTTCCACCTACGTGACGCCTACGGCACCTTGCAGGCACAAGAACATGAGGTGCAGAAGAACAAGGTTGCTCTGGGTGGACCTCTGGCCCTTTGTCTCTGACTCAAAAGGGACTGAATCTAGCCAACCATCCAAAGAAAGAAGATCAAGAGATGATATAAGAAGAGGGAAGAAAGCTCTAGTTACAGAGAGTGATGATGAAGACAGAGCCTCAAGCTCTGAAGATGATGACATCAGTGCCTTCGCACAATCCTTGGCTCTTATCACCAAGGAATTTCAAAGGAAGTTTGGTAAGCGGGTATTCGATAAGAGAGGAAGTAGAAGTGATAGAGGGAAAGACAGAGTATTTGAGCCAAAGAACCCTTCTTCTCAATTGATCAAGAGAGAGCAAGAACAGCCTAAGAAGAAGAAGCATGCAGTTCGATGCTTCAGATGCGGATAGATGGACCATTACTCAAAGAAGTGTAAAGCCTATCTGGTTAAAGAAGAGTTGTACTACAAAAACAAGTATAAGTACAACCAGCCCCAAAGAATTCTTATGGCCGAACAAGAGAACTGGGTCTTTGACTCTACATCAGACAAAGAGGACCAAGCCCACTTCTGTGGCTTGGTTGTTGATCACGATGCAGAAGAGTCTGGATCTGGCTCCGACTCTCAGGTATGTTCTACTTCTAGTTATTCCCGTTCTGAACTGGAGTAAAGCATCTCTATCTTAACTCAAAATTTTGCAAAACTACAACAAAAACCCTCTGATGAAAAAGAAAAAAGAAAAGCCCTAGAAAAGGAAAAGAATTTCTTTAAAAGAGAAACAAAGATTTTGTCTATAGAAAGAGAGGAGCTTTCTGTGGAGAAAGATAAAATTTTAAAAACAAAACTCTCCACATAAATCAATTTAAAAACAGAGTGCTCAAAGCTTAAAAAGGCTATACAGAAGAATGATAAAAAAATAATAGAAAAAGAAAATGAGAGATTAAACTCCTTAGCCTTGAAAAATTATTTTGAAAAAGGGAATTCTTACACCAGAGCCTATAAAGAAAAGAGCTTTTGATTAAAAAATATTAAGATGTTTAGCAAGTGTATGAAAAGATAAATTATCAACAAGATAAAGCGAGAATAGGTTATACAGACCTAGACTTTACCTAGAAGAAGAAACGTACTCTTGAGTAAGTTTTGCATTTAGGAGTAGAGCAAAAACCCGATTTCCTAGTTCTGCCCAAAACATCACCATTCAAAAGAATTAAGCTTGAATGTGGGGCCAGAGCATAAAAGCTCAAATTTGAAAACATTTCTTACTCTTCCAAAAGTATGCATCCAGTTGATCTAAAAAGCATACAGAAGACAGAAGAGATTTTTAGCTTTGCACCTACAATCCTGATCTTTCAAAACAAAAGGGTGATGAAATCAAAACTAAACCAGAACCAGCCAAGAGTACATCAAAAAATGATCTTTTCAAAACTCTGGATCCAAAGTTGATAAATGAGTTCACGGAGAAAGTAAGACAAGCCTTTGAGAGAGATTTGCTTGAGGTCTTGAATCATCCCTCTGTATCTCAATCAAACGACCTAGAAAGAAATTTGAAAGATACTTATGTAAATTCCTCATCGATGCAAAAGAAGCATGAAGGTATTGACACCTGTCTATAGAGATCTAATGATCTCAATGAAACCTCTACCACTCAAAATCTACAAAAATATTTTCTTGCCTCTAACTCTGATTCAGAGGTGGACTCGGATGCAGAGCATATTGAGACAGAGATAGTGAAGCTAGGACAAAAAGTTCACAAACTTCAAAGTGGGATCTCAAATAAATCTGTTCCAGCAATGGAGCAGAAGAAAAAGATTCCCATGTGTCCTGACTTCGTGGACATGTGTTTAAAATCCAAGTCTTCTTTTGAGCTCGAGAAGGAAATCAAGGATAAGGAACCCAAATCTACCACATTTGCATGTAGATTTCCATTGTCTATAATTCAAAAGCCAATAAAGTTCACTCCGGAATAGAAAGGAAAGTTTACTTCTAACTCTTAATTCAATTGCTCTGTTTCAGAGAGGCCTCTGAAGGCCAAATGAGTTAAAGGGGAGAAAGGAAGGCCAGAGAAGACAAAGTCCAATTTAAATAAACAATCAAAACAAGATAGGGAGTTCTTTCGAATAAAAAATGCTAGGAATGGTAGTAATAATATGTTTTTTGAATCCAATGAATCGACTTGTCATCAAAATTGTGTTCATACTTGATAATATCTTTTTCTGCTGCGACAATTAAAGCAACACCTTTCTAGTCCCGAATGCATTCTTTCTGGGTCATTTAAGAATAAATCTAAAAGGACCCAAAAGAAGCAGACTCCTAAGGCCAAATCTGGCAAGCCAGACATCATGTTGGAAAAGCAGGTGCTGAGGCAGACCTTTCCCCCAAACCAAAAGCCGAGACTACGAACCCTAATCATCGAAGACCCATCATGAAATGGAAACCTAAATCCCTATACTTTTTTTTGCAGAAGCCGCATGTGGACATCTAGTACCTTGACTCCGGATGCTTAAGACACTTGACCGGCAACAAAAAGTTGCTCTCCTCATTCAAAGACAAAATGGAGGACGGGTGACTTTCGGAGATAATATGCCAGAGCAAATTAAAGGCTACAGAGATCTTCATCAAGGTAAGGTTTTTTTCTCAAGAGTTGCTTATGTTTATGGGCTTAAGCATAACCTTCTGAGTATAAGTCAATTCTACGATTCTAGCTATAACGTCAAGTTCCAAAAGCAATCTTGTTCAATATTGTCAGAATCAGGTCAAAAGTTGCTAAGAGCCAATCGTAAGGGTAATTTGTACCTTATGAAATTCTTATCTAGAGATAACTCAAAGACTCTTTGTCTCATATCTCGTAAATGTGAAGAAGCATGTATATGGCATCACAAGCTTCCCATTTAAACTTTCCAAATATAGAGAAGCTTGTGAAAAACAAATTGGTTGATAGATTACCAATCATAAAGTTCGAGAAGGACCATCTTTGTCCCGCTTGCGAAATGGGAAAACTCAAAAGAGCATCCCATAAGTCTAAGATAGACGTGTCCTGCATCAGACCTCTGCATATGCTTCATGTGGACCTCTGTTGTCCAATCTATGTGCAGAGTTTTTTTGGCAAGAAGTATATCTTAGTGCTTATTAACAAATTTACAATACATACTTGGATTGAGTTTGTAAGACAGAATTCAGATGTACCAGAGTTGTTGATCAAGCTTATGACCAAGATTCAAGTTCCTCTACAAAGCAGAATTCATAAGCTAAAAAGTGATAACGAAACAAAGTTCAAGAATGCAAAAATTGACGCATACCTTGACAAAGAGGGAATCTCCCAGAACTTCTCTGCTACAAGAACGCCATAACATAATGGTGTTGTAGAAAGGAAAAATTGAACCTTGGTTAAAGCTGTAAAAATGATGCTTGCAGACTTTGGTCTTCAACTCATTTTTGGGTAGAAGCAATCTCAACTGCGTGCTTTACTCAAAATAGAGAAACCATGGTTAAGAGACATATGAAGACTCCTTACGAACTCGTCTATCAGAGAAATCCTAATATTAGATTTTTACATGTCTTTGGTTGCAGATGCTTCATTCTAAATGATCGTGATCATCTTGGAAAGTTCAACAAGAATGTTGATGAAGGAAAGTTTCTTGGATACTCTACACACTCCAAGGCCTAGAGAGTCTTCAATCTACAAACCAAGACGGTCATGGAAAGCATCAACGTCTCGTTCGACGATAAAGAACAATCGACTTTAGAGTACCTCAGCTCTAAACTCAAGCTTAACCTAGTGACTTCTAATTCTCTATCGAAGTCAAAGGAATTACATCTTGGACAGCTTTTTGAAGACTTCTTTGGTGATGAAGACATCTCTGCATGTGCACCCAGAGATGACTCTACCACATGTTCAAGAAGAGCCACAGACTTCAAGTACATCCATCTCTGGTCCTTATAACACCTCTGTTTCCTTTGGTGATCAAGTCAATCCACAACCAGTGCCTTCAAGCTTTGGATCAGTGCCTAGTCCTTCAGATCCAGATAACATCACTTATGTCTCTGAACCTGGTACCTATGTACCATCATTTGAAGGGAAGCAAGCAGAGCCATCATCAGCAATTACGAGCCAAATGCCAAACATACTAGAGGAGCAAGATGCTACGACTCCAACGTCTGTACAAGCTCCCATGACAAGATGGAAAATAGACCATCCCGCTTATCAAATTATTGGTGAACCTTCAAGTGGAGTACAAACAAGAACTGCCACAACTAATGAATGTTTATTTGTAAACTTTCTAAGCATGGTAGAGCCCAAGAAAGTTCATGAAGACTTACAAGACTCTAGTTGGGTCGATGCCATGCAAGAAGAGCTCTAGAAATTCGAAAGAAACAAGGTATGAACTCTCGTTTCTTTACTAAAGGATAAAATTGCTATTGGTACTAAGTGGGTTTTCAGGAACAAGAAGGATGAGGATGGTATAGTGGTAAGGAACAAATCCAGACTCGTTGCCAAAGGCTACTGCCAGGAAGAAGGCATAGACTATGACGAGACCTTTGAGCCAGTTGCAAGGCTAGAGGCTATACGCTTATTTTTAGCCTTCTCTACACATAAAGGATTATGAGTCTATCAAATGGATGTTAAGTCAGCCTTTCTAAATGGCAAGCTAAAGAAGGAAGTTTATGTGCAGCAACCTCCGGGGTTTGAAAGTTCCATACACCCAGAATATGTCTACTTCTTAGACAAAGCTCTGTATGGGCTCAAACAAGCTCAAAGAGCCTGGTATGAACGTCTTTCGTCTTTTCTTTTGTCTAATGGTTACAAAAAAGATAAAATCGATACCACTTTGTTTATTAAGAGACATAAAGGTGAGATGCTTCTATTCTAGATATATGTGGACGATATTATATTTGATTCAACGAACCAGAGGCACTGTGATAAGTTCTCTGCGTTAATGAAGAGTGAGTTTGAAATGAGCATGATGGGAGAATTAACATTCTTCCTTAGGCCAAGGAGTCAGCAACCTTCTTCTTTTCATTCATTAAATCTCTCACAATCTCTTATTGTTTAAACAAAATGTTGTACAAATCATGAATGTCTTCCTTGGACATATTCTTATTCATCTGCAAATTTTCCACAAGAGTGTTCCATTTTGGCTTCAGATTCTTCCAAAAGTTGTATTTTATCTCAGACATGGATTTCTGAATTCCATTTCTCCTTAAATCATTCAGAATAACATTGAACTTATTGTAGGATTTAGCGATTGATTCGTTCTCTCTAGTCCTAAACCCTTCATAAGCACTAATATATTGATTCATCCTAGTTTGCATAGATTTCTCACTACCAAGCATCTGCTTTTCAAGCTCATCCCAAAGTTCTTTTGCAAATTCACGACTATCTATTTTGTTAAACAACTCATTCGAAATTGCCATCAAGATGTACATCAATTCTTTCTTATCAATTAAGACCTTTTGCTTTTCAGTTTCAGTAAAAGACTGAGGACCTTTCTTCCATTTTGATGCAGGCACAACAATACCTCTTTCAATTGTCTGTGCTAGAAGATCCATGTAACTGATGTAAGGTCTACTATTTATGGATTGCATCAATTTTTCGTCTTTATTGTCTAGAAAATGGATCATACGAACTTCCCATTGTAGATACTCGCCAATAGCAAGAACTGGAGGATTGGAATTTGAACCGATACTCAACATGTCTTTAGACATTTTTGCAATGTAGTCTTGAAATTGATCTTTTCAAAAAAATAACTAGGACTGGATTTGAAATTCACAAAGAAATTCTTGACACTTAAAGAAAATACCAAGATGGTTTATTATTGCTCAACACAATACAAGATGCTTATCGGATAAAAATGAAAACATATCGGACAACAAAGTGATGTAATTGGACAAAGCTTTATCTGACAAGAACATTGTGGAGTCCATTTAACACTGATCAATCTTCAATCTCCATATCAATAATGGCAGATTTGAATATTTCTTGTAAGAACATCATATGAATATTAAGAACAATGAGATAGAAAGTCAATGCACTCAATTTAGTCAAACTCTCTTATTACGTATGGATTTTATAATAATGCTCTCTTTTTTTCTAATTACAAAGACCATCTTCTATTTATATGGTCAACCTGTCTAAACATAGTCAAAGTCAAACTCCTATAGGAAAAGTCAAATACGCTGACTTTTACAATTATAGACTATATTTAACTTTCAAGACGAATACAATTAATACTGATTTTTCAGTCCTAACATTCTTCCCCTTTGTATTCAGACTTGAAAGAAAATTCTGCGCTTTGAGTCCTTGTTTGAACTTTGAAACATTATGCACAATATGTCTTCTTCCAAAAGAAATCTTCAACATGTAA
>NC_037539.1:23343229-23351745 GCF_001531365.2 Cynara cardunculus var. scolymus | reverse complement strand
GGACTCAGATTGCAAAGACTTAATCAAATTCAAATTTCCAGCATTTTCAAGATAAACTTTGGTACTCTTTTCTTTTAGCATTTTTATTTGATCTTCAAAATTATTTGAACGCTCTTTTTCTAATTTTAATGCTTGCTGAAAATTTTGAATATGGATTTTCATCTTATTAATCTGTTTAATGCATGTTTGATGAACAACTTCATTATTCATAAACTCTTTCTCCTTATAACTCTCGATGTTCTTTTCCAGCTCAGCAATCTTAGCTCTCAACTCCTTTATGATATCTGCCATGAGAGAAAAAAAAATAGATCAGTTATAGGATCTATGCAGTGAAATCAGGTAAAAGAAATAAGAACAGTTAAGCTCAAAAAGAATAGAAAAAAAACACAAACACTGAAAACACACACAAAACAGATATACGATGATCCAAAAATTAAAATCTAAACACAAACAAACTAAGAAACCAAAACAGTCCAAAACAAAAATCTCCATGTCCAAAAACTGAGTCTAGTCCAAACCAAATATCAACAATAGTATGAACAATACAAATGTGAATCTTAAAAATATTCTATCTGCTCTCTTGAATGCTTCTCGTATGGATGCACTTCTCACGACTCTTAATTGGGCAACGCCTTCGTATCAGTCACTTTGCACCAAACAGCTCACTTACTGTCACAGCAAGTATCTAAACCAGATCCTGTTGTTGCTCTTAGCTTCTCCTATGATCAACCTGTCACACTGATTTGTGCAAAACGTCCGGTGTAGCTTAACCGCTCAAAAAATCCGGTCAAGAGGTAAACGGTTTACCACTTCTCCGCTCAAGCTGCGTGCAGTTTAGACCCTTCTCCACTCAAGTGGTGTGCGGTTTAGACGAACACCGCTCAAGAAATCCGATGAAGTTGTATGCGGTTTACCCTTAGACTTGAAATCGATTGAAGTTGTATGCGGTTTACCAAGCGATTATCTATCCGGTCAAGTGATTTAGAGAAGCAATGTGAAGGAGATGATACCGGTCAAAAAGATGGGCCTTGGATATGGGCTTAAAGGTTGGACGGTTTAACAAAATTAAAAAGAAACTCAAAATAAAAAACATATCAAAAACTATCAAAAACACAAAAACTAAAAAATTTTAACAAAAAAATGAATCAAAAACACTGGTTTTAAAAAAAAATTCAAGAACACGAAAAATTCTAAAAAACATAAAATCCGATTAAATCTTGATGAAAAATGATCAAATCACAAAAATTTGTGAATAACAAAGATTCACAACACGATTCCGAGCATTTTGATCACGTTTTTAACACAAAAACACAAGATTTTTATGAAAAATCGGATCAAAATCTAAAAAAAAATCAAGAGCACGAAGAACACAAAAAAATTCCAGAATTTTTTTTTACTTATCTTCAATTTCTTCCTCTGATTTCTTGCATCCTGCTCTGATACCAATTGTGAAGTCCATTTAACACTGATCAATCTTCAATCTTCATATCAATAATGGTAGATCTGGATATTTCTTGTAAGAACATCATATGAATATTAAGAACAATGAGAGAGAAAGTCAATGCACTCAATTCAGTCAAACTCTCTTATTACGTATGGATTTTACAATAATGCTCTCCTTTTTTCTAATTACAAAGACCATCTTCTATTTATATGGTCAACCTGTCTAAACATAGTCAAAGTCAAACTCCTATAAGAAAAGTCAAACACGCTGACTTTTACAATTATAGACTATATTTAACTTTCAAGACGAATACAATTAATACTGATTTTTCAGTCCTAACAAACAGGTTATCGGACAAGTCTTTATTGGACAAGACTTGTTAACGGACATGACTATTATCAAACAAGGCAGGTTATCAGACAAGGATATGGGCGATAAAGAGATTTATCTGACAAAAGAATAAGTGATGAAATTGCCTTGAACAATTAGCAACTATGAGCAATGAAGCATGATATCCAGACACAAATTGTGCGATTAAATAGTTTATCGGACACCCTTTGTACAATGAGAAGAGATATCGCACAAGATTTCAATAAATAAAGAGGGTTATCGAACACCTCTTTGATTGATAAAGTCCTTTATCAGACAATGCTTCACACGATAAGACTCAAAAACAGACTTAATCCGCTCAAGTATTGAGCGATGAGGATCAATACTTAGAAAAATGAACAAGAGTATCAAGCGATAAAGCAACTATGAGCGATGAGCACATGATATAGCTTAACAAACAAGTGATGAGTGAAATTGAACGATGAAAACACATAACAAAAATTATGGACTTGGGCGATGAAATCGATTACAACTTCAATTATGAACAAAGAACTCTCAAGAATAACTTCAACGAGAGATGAAAATTCACTTATGAAAAGCCCAAAATCATATAAATCTGAATTAGATGTAAAATCCCACGATTTTCACGTACAGATAATTCACATACACATACTCATAAAATAGAACATAGTATTGTTTACAAAACACGGGCTAACAAAAACTTTCTTGAATACATTTATGAGCAACTAGATTTCATCAATTTCTAAACCTTCCCCTTGCCTTTATCTTGTGAGGTATGATGACCTGTAAAACAGGTTAGTCCAACAACTGAGCATTAGACCCAAAAGGTCTAGTGAGTGTACAAATTTCACACAAAAAACATACTTTCCAAACCAGCAGTTTAGAATCACACCTGTACACATATAAATATTTATCTCTTTTCTCTCGCGGTTATACCGCCATTACATCTCTCTCGCGGTTACATCGCCATTACATCTCTCTCGTGGTTACATTGCCATTTCATCTCTCTCGCGGTTACACCGCCATTACATCTCTCTCGCGGTTACACCGCCATTTCAAGATAAGAACTTTAATTCAAAATAAAGTCTAATTAACATCAACCAGATTTGAAATCTGGACAACACTACCCGGATATGGAATCCGGACAACTTAGCTAGATATGGAATTCGGTCAACATTGTTCGGATATTTAATCCGGACAACACATGATTGTTACCCCGATCAATACTTAGGCGATTTAGGTTTAAACCGCTAATACTTAAGCGATTTAGCCATTAACTCGGACAAACCTTGACCGGTTTAAGGAAAACACTTTGAGTATCTTTGAGCGGATTAGATGAACCCCGGTCAATACTTAGGCGATTTAAGATGAACCCCGGTCGAGACTTGAGCGATTTAGCCATACCCGGACAAACCTTGTCTGGTTTAAATGAAATTTCGGACAGTACATGTCCAGTTTAAAAGATATCCGTATGATATAAAAATTGATTCATAAAAAGTTCTAATAGCAATTAAGTTCTATATAGTCATTTGAGTAATATCCAAAAGCTTAATACACTCACCTTGATTCGAATTGACTTCTACTAACAGCAACTTCTTACACTCTTTTCTCCCAGACTTCCTTCTAAAAGTAGCCAAAAAGAAACCTTTCTTTTTCAAAGGCACTTGCTATTTATAGCAAGCGCTATAACCGCCTCTTTTCACCAAAGTCCCTCCCAAACTCACACTTTGAAATGTATGATTAATAAATTCTTAAAATAAAGTAATCAAACTGATTATTACAATATTCCCTTCTTAAAAGAATTTTGTCCTGGAATTCTATTAAATAAACAAGTAGGGATATTTCATCCGCATTTCCGACTCTGATTCCCAGGTGGCATCTGGTCCTTTGTGATAACGCACTGAACCTTCACTAACCCAATCTCTTTATTTTGCAACTTATTTACTTTGAAGTTAGTAATTTGTTCAGGGGTTTCTTCAAAGCATAATCTTTCATCCACCTTAATATTAGGTCATGGTACTGCCACATCTGGGCTTATTAGACACTTCCTTAAATTTGACACATGAAACGTGTCATGGATTCCGCCTAACTCTAAAGGAAGTTCTAACTTGTAGGCCACCTCCCCAACCCTTTCAATAATAGGGAATGGTCCAACATACCTTGGACTTAATTTCCCCTTTTTCCCAAAACGGACCATTCCTTTCCAAGGTGATACCTTTAACATTACTTTATCACTCACTTAAAACTCAATCGGCTTCCGACGTTTATCTGTGTAACTTCTTTGTCAATTATGTGCTGTTTTTATTCGTTCCCGTATTACTCCAATTTTATCTGCAGTTTGCTGAACTAATTCAGGCTCAACTAACTATTTTTCACCTATTTTGTACCAACACAAAGGAGTTCGACATTTTCGTCCATACATAACCTCGAAAGGTGCTGCCTGAATACTTGAATGGTAACTATTGTTGTATGCGAATTTCACCAGAGCCAAATGACTATCCCATGACCCTCCAAAATCAATAACACATGCTCTTAGCATATCATCTAAAATTTGGATAGTTCCTTCACTTTGTCCATCAGTCTGAGGGTGGTAAGTTGTACTTAGCTTAATCAATGAACCCATCTCTCTTTGGAAACTCTTCCAAAACATAGAAGTGAACCGACTATCTCTATCAGAAACAATTGATAGAGGAACACCATGACGTGTCATTACCTCATCAATGTATAATTTTGTCAATCTCTCCATCGAATATGACTCTTTCATAGACAAGAAGTGTGCAGATTTGGATAACCGATCTACTATCACCCATATAGCATCATAACCTTTTGATGTTCTTGGCAATTTGGTTATGAAATCCATAGTGATGTGATCCCACTTCCACACTGGAATTTCTAAAGATTGCAACTTACCATAAGGACTTTGGTGTTCAATCTTTACCTGAAGACATGTTAGACATTGCTCAACTTGCTTAGCTATATCCTTTTTCATACCTGGCCACCAATAATGTTGCTTCAAATCCCGATACATTTTATTTGTACTTGGATGAATTGCAAAAAGTGAATTATGAGCCTCACCCAAAATACGTTTTCTGAGATAACCATAGCATGGTACCCAAATTATATTCTGGAATTTCCAGAATTCTTTGTCATCTCTTACCAGGTCATATATTAATCCACCCAATCTTTCTTGTTTAATCATATCTTCCTTCATGGCCTCATGTTGAAACTCTCGTAATTCTTCTTGAATACTTGGTAACAACTCAACCCGTAGAGCTATAGCTTTGATAGTTCCACTTTTCTCTTGTCGGCTTAACGCATCGGCCACTACGTTTGCCTTTCATGGATGATACAAAATTTCACAATTATAATCACTTACCAATTCCAACCATCTTCTCTGATGCATGTTCAGATCTTTCTAATGGAACAAATGTTGCAAACTCTTATGATCTGTGAAAATTTGACATTTCGTTTCCTCCATATCTTCAAAGCAAATACTACTGCCGCCAATTCCATATCATGAGTAGGGTACTGCCTTTCATGATCTTTTAACAGTCTGGATGCATAGGCTATTACCTTTCCACGTTGCATCAGTACACAACCCAAACCCATCTTTGACGCATCACTATATACCACAAAATCTTCCATTCCATTTGGCAAGGATAGAATTGGTGCACTGCATAACTTATCTTTTAACATCTGAAAGGCCTGAGCTTGTGCTTCACCCCACTCATATTTCACATTCTTCTTGGTTAGCTTCGCTAATGGAGTAGCTATTGGGTTTGAGTAAGAGCGTTAAAGTTGTATTTAAGTTTCTCCTTAGTGTAGTTCTATATTGTAATAGCGTAGCTTTACTATTTCCTAGTATAAATAGTATTTTCCTTGTAATTGTCATTACCAAGTGATTAGCAGATTGTACTCAAGATTTCAGCTGTAATATTCTCCCTCTCAATCAAATCAATCTTTGATAATCTTCTCTCTACTATTCTATTCATCTTATTTCTTGAAGATCTTATCATGTTTGTATGATTTATGGACTTCACAATTGGTATCAAAGCAGACTGCAGTAGTTTCAATTAGAGGATTAAACAATTTTTGCACAATTTTTCACGAATTTTTTAAGATTCATCGATCTGGGTCAATGATGTTCATCACTGTTCTTCAGTGTTCTTCGTCCAGATTGGGTTTTTGAGCCTAAATCGGTTATTTTTTTAGTGTTATTTGTAAAGATTTACATTGCTAGATTCGTTTTTGTATTTCGAACAATCTTGATTCACACTATTTTTTTAAGCAAGTTTTAAACCAGTTTTAGTCGAAATTTGAGTTTTCGTATTCTGGAAAATATTCTTCAAAACTCATATTTTTTCATGTTTTGATCCAAAATTTTGGTAAAAAGTGTGAAATTTTGTGTTTTTGGTTGAATATTAGTCCGCTTAAGACTTGTGCGATTTAAGGTGTCATCCGCTTGATACTTGTGCGATTTAACATCCGTGTGAATTTTGAGTTGTTTGATATAGGTTTATCCGGACAACACTTGTGCGAATCATTGAGCGATTTATCCAATCCGTCTGGTAAACCATTGATAACTTGAACGGATCATTGAGCGATTTATCCAATCTGTCTGGTAAACCGTTGATAATTTGAACGGATCATTGAGCGATTTAAACAATCCAGCTGGTAAGTCATTGGTAACTTGAACGGATTAGTGGGCGATTTACATAATCCGACTGGTAAGTCGTTTAAGAAGTGTGCGATTTAGTAAGCGATTTAAAGAATCCGCTTGGTAAGACTTAGTGCATTTGTCTACTTGAGCGATTTATAATTTTGATCGTACATTCTTTGGTGATTGAACGGATTTTGACTATTTGATCGATTTAATTCTTTGACCTTTGATCGATTTGTTTTAGAAGGACTTATACGTACTTTGACTTGTTAACTTAGTTGACCTTGACTTGTTGACTTGTTTACTTGTTGACTTTTTACGTCCGATTTTCATTTTGGAATTTTGACCAAGTGTTGAAAACATCCGATTTGAGAATTTTAATTCAAATTGATTTTTGTGCCTTATCCGTATTTCATTTTGCTTAATCCGTCTGAATTTTGCATATTTGGTTAAATCTGGTTAAGTATTTTGTACGATTTAAGATTGCTTGTTGTCCGAACTTCTAATCCGCATAACTTGTTAATAGTCTTTGTTGTCCGGACTTTCAATCCGGATAAGCTTGACCGGATTACTAATCCGGATAAGTGTTTGTGCCTAATTTTTTTCTAAGTATTGAATGTGTGCGAAGTTTTATTTAGATAATATCAGATATATTTTTGTAAACTGATCCTTTAATTCAAACTTTGAACTGCAGTTGATCCTATTTCATACAAATTGATACGATGAGTTCACGAGATGCAATGGCTATTGGTACCGATACCAAGCCACCTGTTCTATTTCGTGGTGATTATAACCAGTGCAGAGACAGATTTCTGAATTTCGTTAAGAGAATGAAAGAAGGAGATCTGATTATGAAATCTTTAATGGAAGGACCTGTTGAATTCTTCCTAGAGATAGATGTTGATGTAGTAGAAGGCATACCTGCATAGAGTTCTCAAACAAAAGCATCAATATTCATCTGAAGAAAAAGAGAGTGCCCATGCTGATGTGCTTTGCAAGTCTTATATGATGCAAGCACTGACTAATGATATTTACACCAGTATTGACAGTCATAAATCATCAGGTCACAACATGTGGATTCAAATCGAAAAGATGATGATGGGTTCAAAAGTGGAAACTCAGCTGAAAATTACTAACTGTATTTCAGCCTATGAAGAGTTCAAGGCTAAAGAAGGTGAAAGTCTTGATGATGTATACAATAGGCTTGCCAGACTGCTAAATGAACTGACAAAGAATGAAATTTCTAAAACTACAATAGAGATTAATGTTAAGTTTCTTAACAATCTCCAGTCAGAGTGGAAACCATTTGCTAATCATATCAGATTCAATAAACAATTATCTGATATCGATTTTCATGAAATCTATGAAACTCTAAAACAAAATGAGCAAGATGTTTTGGAAATCCGAAATGCAAAGAAGAAAGAAAAAGAAGTTGTTGATCCTTTGGCTCTTGTATCTGAGAGAAAGGAAAAGAAATCAAAAAGCAGATCTGGAAAGCAAGTAAAAGAAGTTAGCCAGTCAAGTGAGTCTGAAAAAGAAGACAGTAACAGCTCAGATTCAGATTTTGAAATGTCAGAGATCAAACAGGCAATGGCAATGATGACTAAAGCATTCCAGAAGAAGTTCTCAAAAAGGCCACACYCGAACAACCAGAGATTCTCGTCAGGCTCAAAATATGAATACAAAGACAAGTTTGGCGAGAAGAAGAAATATGAAGAAAAGAGGTTCGAGAAGAAATATGAGAAAAAGCCGGAAGAAAAGAAGAATTTTACCAAAAGTGCAGCTGATGAGAACACAAAGTGTTATAACTGTGGTAAGCTAGGCCACTTTGCTATAAATTGTAGGAAGCYRGTAAATCGYRATACCGACTACTACAAGAATAAATTTCTTCTGTCCAAACAAAGAGATGTCGGCAAAGCACTTATGGCTGAGGATGAACACTAGTTGAATCTGACTGATGAAGAAGAAGAAACTGAAGTTGTTGCACATGTGTGCTTGATGGCTAAAACAGATAAAGATTTGTCAGGTGAAGAAGAAGAACAGATGAATGATGAGGTATTA
>NC_037539.1:23337342-23338845 GCF_001531365.2 Cynara cardunculus var. scolymus | reverse complement strand
ATTGAACTGTATTTTGTAAATACAAAATTTCAATTAGCTGACTTATCTACAAAAGTTCTAGATGAAAAACGCTTTAGCTTTCTTRTATCTAAGTTAGGTATGTTAAATTTGAAGATTTGAATTTTTATAAAAAACAGTTCAATTTATTGAATTGGGTTTAATTCAAATTCGTTTAGTCAAATATCTGTATTTTTTAAAATACAAGGCAGTATTTCAATTTTTTTCTATCTGGTTTTAAATTTCTTGATTGTGGGAATCTATATTTGAGGGGGAATATGTTTTCTTTTATCTAATCATATTTTGAGGGGGAGTGAATTTTATCTATTTTGTACTAACAGTTTATATTTTTCTTACAGGTTTTATTTTGAAAGATAATTGAGTTTTGAAATATAAGTGTTTGGCCGATTTAGTCTAATCCAGACAATGCTTGTCCGATTTATTGAAAATCCGGACAACACTTGAGCGATTTATTGTCCAATTTAGACATCCGGACAAAAGGCTATATCATAAACTCTTATCCGGATAAGATTAGATTTACTTTGCAAGGGATTGAGCGGTTTACTAAATCGATGAGTTCATTTGTCCGTGTCCAAGTCTTTAAATCGTTCAATTCTTGAGCGGTTTAATTCCTAACTTGTGCGATTTATCTTTCTTCATTGAGCGATTTATTCTTAAACCGGACAAGTCTTTACCGGTGTTCTTCTAAATAGTACATGCCTTGAGCGATTTATTGTCCGGATTAACACTTAGATATTTTTCAATTCATAAATCGGACACCTCTTGACCGATTTATTCTAATCCGGATAAGCTTTGAGCGATTTAAGAATCTAAACGGTTTTTGACTTTGACTATAAATAGTCGACCCTTTTTTACTTTTTACTTTTTATCTCCATTTGCTATTCATCATCGTCTTCGCTTAACTCTTTGGTTCATCGCTCAAGTCTTTCAAACTCTTCTACTGTTTGAAAGTCCTACTGCTTGAAACTCTTCTACTGTTTGAAACTCTTCTACTTGCTGGAACGACCAGAGTGGTGTCTTTTGACATTTCACAAGGACAGGTCGGAAGTCCTACCAATGCTAACATTACGCTAACATTGAACGTAGGCACAACAGTTTATTCAACTGTTGTTACAACTGGTATTCTAAGTGAACCAGGAGTGAGTTTACCCGACTTCGTATCAAGGGAATATCTGGAAGGCTCCCTAAAGGCTGTTCAAGATAACTTGGATGCTCAAATGGCCAGTCTTAAAAGAGTTTTGAAGGGGAAGGAAGTTGTAGAAGAAGAAGGAAGTTGTAGAAGAAGAACCACCATCTGTGCTATCACCACCACATGTTCCTGAACCGTCAGTACCAGATCAATCGGTGGATGAACTGAAATCGTTGCTATATGCAAAATTGATGGCATCTCAAAATCCAGATGCTGAGGATGCAGATTTGGTCGGACTCTTACGACAACAATTAGACGTAAACCCTTTTGTTAGAGCCTCAGAGTTTTTGGCTTTT
>NC_037539.1:23334731-23336517 GCF_001531365.2 Cynara cardunculus var. scolymus | reverse complement strand
ATAAGCAGACAAAAGACTACCGCATTGAATACAGACATCTTTTGAAAGCCAAGTGCCTACCAATAAGTGAAGTGCGTACCAAGCATCGGATTGTAACGATTAAACAAATTGATGGTCAGAAGCTTTTAAGAATCTGGTATCCTGTATTTACAGTCACTAGGCAGGATGGTCAGATTTGGAGGTTCAGAAGCAGATTTTTCAAACTTATATTTGGATGATCTTGAATATATGTACTTTGAACTCAGAAACATGACGAACAGAAAGGAAGGAGAATTGATTGCTCTTGAGGCTATCAAGAGGTTTATGCGTTGTCATGTAAAGCTGGCGATGGTCATTGATGTGCAAATGGGTCTTGAAGATAATCAACGGATCATCAATTTGAAAAGACCAAATCAAGAACTAGAAGATATTGAAGGTTATCCAGTCTATATGGTTCTTGAAAGTCCAGAGTTCGGGGTCATCTACTTTGCTCAACTTCAAGTAAAGAAATTTATGATGTTTAGCGAGCTGAATAAATATTTTGATGGTACGATAAGGTTAGTGAGAAGGGCACTTGACTTGAAAAGGGTGATGAATGATAAAGCTGCTGAATCAGAAAGGATGAGTTCCAAGGAAAGATATTTGTTGGTCAACGCGCTAAATTTGCTCGAGGAGAAAATCCAATACAGGAATGCTCTGAGAAGATTTGAGAAAGTTCTTGGACTTCGAAAGACCAAATTTACAAGAGTCCAAACTTGAATCCAAAGGGGAGAATGTTGGGTTTGAGTAAGAGCGTTAAAGTTGTATTCAAGTTTCTCCTTAGTGTAGTTCTATATTGTAATAGTGTAGCTTTACTATTTCCTAGTATAAATAGTATTTCCTTGTAATTGTCATTACCAAGTGATTAGCAGATTGTAATCAAGATTTCAGCTGTAATATTCTCTCTCTCAATCAAATCAATCTTTGATAATCTTCTCTCTACTATTCTATTCATCTTATTTCTTGAAGATCTTATCATGTTTGTATGATTTCTAGACTTCACAATAGCTATACATGATAAATCCTGTATAAACTTACGATAATACCCAGCCAATCCAATAAAACTTCTGTTTCAGTTGGACTCTTTGGGGCTTCCCATTTTTTAATGGCTTTAATCTTTAAATGATCCATTTTAATGCCTTCTTTTGAGATAACATGCCCCAAAAACTGAACTTCTCGCAGCCAAAATTCACACTTTGACATCTTGGCATACAATCTCTCTTGTTTCAGCAATTCCAAGAGTAATCTCAAATGATGAGCATGCTCTTCCTCCGACCGAGAGTATATCAGAATATCATCCATGAAAACGATCACAAATTTATCAAGATAGGGACGACATACCCTATTCATCATATCCATAAAAGTTGCAGGCGCATTTGTGAGTCCAAATGGCATAACCAGAAATTCGTAATGACCATAACGTGTGCAAAATGATGTTTTCGATACATCTTCATTTCGAATCTTCAATTGATGATAACCGGACCGTAAATCAATTTTGGAAAAATAAGTAGCCCCAACCAACTGATCAAACAAATCATCAATTCTTGGGAGATGATACTTATTTTTTATTGTCAGTTTATTCAGCTCCCGGTAATCAATGCACATCCTCATTAATCCATCCTTCTTCTTTACAAATAGCACCGATGCACCCCATGGAGAAGTACTTGGTCGGATAAAACCTTTATCCAACAATTCTTTCAATTGCGACATTAACTCCTTTAATTCAAAAGGAGCTAATCTATATGGTGAACGCGCAACGGGTGTTGTT
>NC_037539.1:23319195-23334631 GCF_001531365.2 Cynara cardunculus var. scolymus | reverse complement strand
ACTGAACAAGCTCAGTGTATGATCGCTGGAACTGAAATTACAGATACATAAATACATCGAAAGGAAAAAGGGATTATCAACAAATCAATGAGAGAGAGGATCAACAATTTCAATTAAATCGCACACAAGGATTTGCACACATTCAAGACTTAGAAAATATAAACACACAAACTTATCCGGATTAGAAATCCGGACAAAACATATAGTCTTGAATTTCCAACTAAAACAAGTTATCCGGATTAGATATCCGGACAACAAAAGAATTTAAATCGCACGATGAATCAACAAATCCGGATGAGAAATCCGGTGAATTTCAACACTTAGTCAATTTTCACACAATTAAGAAATTCCAAATCGGACGATTCAAACATTTTGTCAAATTTGTGAAAATGAAATACGGACATAAAAAGTCAACAAGTCAAGTCAACAAAGTCAACAAGTCAAAATACGTACAAATCCGCTCAAAATCAAATCGCTCAAATATTCAAACAATTTTAAATCGCTCACTCTATGAATTAAATCACTCACAAAGGAAAGTCAAAATCCGATCAACAATCCGTTCACAAAGTCAAAATACGATCAAATAAATCGCATACAACAGTCCAATTAAATCGCACAAACTAAATCGCACAATACTACAATTAAATCGCACAACAATATCGCTCAGGTCACAACCGGATTATGAATAAATCGCACAACAAAGAGACTAAATCGCTCACTAAACCGCTTAAGAAGTAACCGGATTATTAACAAATCGTACAACAACTCAACGATTTACCAAACGGATTAAATTAAATCGATCACTAAATCGAACAAGTACCAAGCGATTTACCTCTAAATCGAACAAGCCTTACCCGGTTTAACCTAAATCGCACAAAATCAATTCACAAAAAAATCACAAGACTTAAATCGGATAAGCTTTAAGCAATTTACACTTAAACCGATCAAGAGTTATACGAATTATGATTCAAGCAAAAACACAATTTTTAACACTTTTTCACCAAAAAATGGATCAAAACTTGCAAAAATATGAGTTTTTGAAGAACACACACAAATTTCGAAAACTCAAAAATCGATCAAAACTGGTTCAAATCTTGATTAAAATAAAAAATAATGTGAATCAAAGTTGTTCAGAATGTAAATGTGAATTTGGTAGTATGAATTATATCAATTAACGATCAAAATCTATGCGATTTAAGCCAAAAATTGCGATTCTGGACGAAGAACACCAAGAACAGATTGACGAACACCAAGAACAAATCGATAAATCCCCTAAAAATCGTGCAAAATCCTCGATAAAATTGTTTAATCCTCTAAAGAAATTGCTGCAGATTGCTATGATACCAATTGAAATGTCCAAATCATACAAATTCAGAAATAATCTTCAAGATGAAGATCAAGAATATGAGCAGAGAGAATTTTCACCAATCTTCAATGTATTTCTTGAGAGAAATGATTACAACTCTAAATCAGATTAATTGCAAAACTAATTACAATTAGAAAGCTAATCCCTATTTATACTAAGAAAACAGTAAATGTCTAACTATTAGAAAGCAATATAAAAGGAGAACTTGGATACAACATTATCGCACATACTTGAACCCAACAGTTAGGGTACCAACTTGTTATCGGTTTGACATCTACTTCAAAGAATAGCAATATATACAGATATGATATCTACTTGTGCTTTGTGGGAAGGGGCAAGACCATGCGAGATTAGCGTGACAGACTTACAGAGACCTATAGTAGTAGATTTTTATAGGGATTAGTAGTTGTAGGAAGGCTTGTATGCAACAATTTATCCCAGTAAGCGTTAATCATGGTAAGAGTCCTTGTCCTCTCTTACTGCTCTCGATTCTTGCCTTTGCTCTTACCGGGTAAGATTTTTAGTTCTTGTCATATTCATCAGGTAAAGTAAAGTGACTTGGTAAGCGTTACCCGGGTAAGCGTTTGGTAAATGACACCTGTTACTATTTACAATTGTTGTTGCTCCTTTGCACATACTTGACTACTTTCTCTCTTCATGCCTTTGTGCTATTCGACGTCTTTTCAAAATCCAAGCAACCTTCAATTTTTATTTTTTTTACATATCGTGTCTCGGCAAAATAGGGCCTTCATGAAACAATAGCTGATTTTTTTTGTTATGAGAAATCATAGGATAGCAAAGTAGTTCATGAAACTCTCAAACACATACAAGTACATACAACCTACCAATACCAGGTAAGAAGGTGCGCGCGCATCTTTACGGGATAAGTGGAAAGTCTAGATTCAACTCCAGACACCACTCACCTGATCTGGGACACAATTTACATCCCTATGATCTGGTACAGTGTGCAAGCATATACATACAGAAACACCAAAAAGTTGTTACTATCATTAGAAATTGTAGCATAACATACAACAAAAAGTTGTTCTGTCACATCTGAACCAACACAAACACAATAAGAACGTTCACAAGATACAACGAACCAATCACTACATAACTAAAACCCGACCCTCAGGTCCAAAAGCTCGGCTTTTCCGGGCTTCGGTGATCTTCGTCAAATCAAGCCAACGTTTGGCACGAATCGCTAATAAAACTTACCCTGTGATAATTATCATACAACAAACATCATTCCTAACCCGCAACTCCCACACTTCCAAGCCCGATTGTTGGCCTCAAAACAACCGAAAACCCGATTTTTTTCGCATTTGAAACGGCTGCAGATAAAGTTCTAGCACTATACACGATAGCAAGGCTTCTTTATGTCTCATCTGAACCGAATACCACTTGAATCTTTCATATTTAAGCAACAAAGAAGCCTTGAAATGATAAAAACAATATGGGGTTACCTTAAAATGAAATCATCGCAGTTATGGGTCTTCCAATTCAACTATTTGTGCCCTTCGTTCAGCTGCTTGTTTCCTTATAAAGATGCCCCATCTCAATGCCGCTTTAAGTTTAAGCCACCCGACCACCGCTTTCCCAGAAGAACGAGTTTTATCCACATCAAATCCATACCCAAAACTCGAAGGTGTATTTGGCATATAATTCGATGAATACGGGTAGTGATTTTCGTTAACATGACTAGTGGAGGTTTGACCATGGGCCCCACCACTGCCCATGTTGAATAAGCGAAGCAAATGCTGCATATCCTCATTTTCAAGCATTTCGTGGCTTCTCATACGGATTTCTTCTTCAGGAAAGAAGTCTTCGAGACCTCTAAATGAAGCACTCAAATTCAAGGTGTTGGTGTTGGTGTTGCCAGAAAGAAAACTGGGTGTGGATGGTTGTGTTAATCCAAGGGCCAGGATGTTGTTATCATTCCTAGGAGGCTGTTGAGAAGCGTTGATCAAGGGATTGTGAAGTGTGAATGAAGTTGCATCGAATTGAGTAGGTACATTCAGATTCATGTTCGGTGATTCCGCAGGGTATCTGGTTGTAACATTACTATCATAACCTACAGAAGGAAGCGCAAACACCCATTACTCAAGGGTATTTTAGACATTTAACTAATAGTATACAATAGATGTCTTGCGTGTGAAACATGAGAGATGCTACGGTTTTGGAGAGTGATTTACAGATTGCTTTTACTTATATTTGAGGACAAATATAACAAAATTTGCCTTGGTTCCAAAATTTCCTATTTTGTACCCATTTTGACCGATAACCAGTTGATTTTGTAACACTTGATAGTGTGAATCCCAAGCTTATCATCCCATTTGCCATAACCCTTTTGTAAATATTTCATAAATAGGTCTCCATGTCATTAAATGTTACAAAATCAGCAGATTACCGGTCAAATGGTTACAAAAATAGAAAATTTTGAAACTTTGTCACGTCGATTGAGTAAAAAAAAACCCTCTTCTTTACACTAAATAGGAACTAAACCAAACACAGTTGCATTTTGATGTATTTTGCCCTATATTTTATTCTTTCCCTAATTCACTTCAAGTCTTCACTTGTGCTTGCTTAGACTACAAGCAAGCTGCATGCAAACCTAAATAAACATATTTACCTCCAATGGTGAAGCCTTGGTTTGAAGCAGGTTGTTCTCGAGGGGCTGGAGGTGGTAGACTGAGTTGATGATCAAACGAGTTTGAATAGTTTTGTTGGCTCATTCCCATATCAATTTGTGGAGCAGCCACTTTTTCTTGATGAGCCCCTAAAAATGATTTTCCATCATATTCTACGACATGCATCCAATTTTCGTATGCCTTCTTCATCAGCGCATCTACAAACACCTGCAAATATCAAAAAGAATTGTGTTCCGTCAACATCTTTTTTTTCTTCTCTTACAAGCAATAATACAAAAAAGGTCTCGCTTGGCTCTCAAGATCTCACTTTATGAGCAATTTATCGACATAAAAAGCCCTTTCTACAAGTGTTACCATATTTCACTCAATAATGACATTGTACACTACATGCCACAAGGATGGCAACAATTTCCATTTTTTATGATGTTCAATAAAAATGGCTATGTTTCCTTATTTGGCAACTTTGCATGACAAAATTCCCTATTTGTCCATCATTAAAATTACAAAACATCGATCCTATTAATTTTAATTCACAAGATTTTCCATCTTTTGTCATTATTGAAGGGTATTCTAGAAACTAGGTACTATAGTCGGGGGGTCTTCATGAAAATAGGCTGTCTACCCCTTGGGATATAGGATATGTTAATGTACATCCTACCCACACAAGTAGGATATAAGGAGTTCATTTGCTTTTGTTATTGATTTCAGATAAATCTAGAATGAAGCAAAGTAACAAAAAAGAAAAGATGAAGTACTAAAAAAGATATTCCAACTGTTCTGCTTTCTAGTAGGGGGTTGGGTTCCGGCGAGAAGGAGAGTTAAGGTGAGAAGCGTAAGAAGGGATCTCCACCCTTAGATGCACATTAAGATGAGATGCATCGAGATGCACCGGACCAATCCTCGTATCGAACGTGATTCATGGGTGGGTTTGAGATTAAAGGTGGTCAAGGGTCTAGATCCGTTCTTATACTTCTCACCTTAACTCCCCTTCTCACATGATCCTTCGCCTTCTAGTAGGTAAAACATATAAAATATCTATGCTACAACACTTGCTACAAAATAGAGAATTCGTATAAGTAAAGCGTGAATTTGGAACAGAGTGGTTGCGAACCACTAACCTTTTGATTATCAGAAAGGGCATCTGTTGAGTAGTAATGTCCATCGGCAACTAAACCGCTTAATTCATAGATGTGGTTGAAAACAACACCAACATTTCGCACATCATCCGAATAGTAAACATAAAGTTTGTGACTCAATATACAAGTCTTTGCATGCTCCACAAGAACATCCCACATCTTATTTGACATGCCACTCCCCAGTACCTACAAAAAGTTTCAACCACTTACCTTCAATTACCAACTAGAGTTTTCTAATTTTGCATTTCCACGAGTATATTGAAAACCAAATCAAACAGACAATCCCCGTATATCCCACACAGAGGCAGGATCCACCCGGGTGCCTCTACCCATAGGGCTAGAGAGGATGTTTCTATGAAGACCCATGGCTTGCAAATATATTGGTTATTTAGAAACAAAGTATCAAGCAAAATGGTTCAGTATGCTAAGAAAGTATAGATATGAATCTTACATTTCGTAGCTTTTTTGGATCTCTCACCACGAGGCGAAGAAAATCTTCAACACTATATATGCCTGCTTTGTTAAGCTTCTTGTGAAAAGATCCATCTTTGCCAATCTTCTCCAACCTCCAAACCTCGTCGTTTAGAGCAGGCGGATAATGTTTTTTGTACACTGAAAACCAAAAGTACACGTCTTTATGCATTGATAATGTCATTCTTTCATCCAAAAAACAAACCAAACTGACCCAGTAAATCCCACTCAAAAGTATGGTTTAGGGGGTGAGAAGTAAGCAAACTTATCCTCTACCTAAAAACAGTAAAGTGGTTGGTTGTTTCCATTCTTTTATCCAATAATAATAGCATTAAACAAAAAAACTCACGCTCTCCTCGGTGGTCTTTGACGGTGAAGGCATCTGTTTTTGCCTCACGAACGTGAACCCCTTCACTGTATCCCGAGGCAACCTTAAGCCCGAGTCTGAACTTCCTACTACGGATCCAACTAGAGTTGTCAGTAAAGGTCAACTCGCCTAAAGTCCCGACACCTTCCTTCAATGTCACTTGTAACTCTCCAGAGAGAAGTGGTCGTTTTCCTTCTCGTTCTTTAACCATGTGAGTTTCAAATTCTTCTTGAGTCCATCCTTCTTCATCCTCATTATTGAAATCACCTTCAAGAACAACCACATCTAGTTTTACGGAGGATTCCGGACCGGATGTTACAACATGACCCGTGTTGGCATCGATCAACACGACGTGTATTGCGGCACCTCTCTCCCCTTCTACTTTTCCTCCTGTAAAAAGAGGGAGCGACAATTTGGACCGGAATCGTAGCTGCAAGTCTCTTCCATCAGGACCTTCTATTCGCTTAGGAGAAATCCTGTTCAGATTACATAAAGCTTTAGCAAATAAAAATACTCACTCTGTCTCATGAAAATTTTAGTCTTTGAACGAGCACATAAGGAATTTTTTGGATTATTTATCAAATATGTAAAATATCCGTCAATCTTGTGGGCCCAAATCAATGTATCAACTTAATTCTAACAATAAAATGGTCAAATATGCAATTTTCATGTGCCAAAGATAGTAAAACAAAAAATCAAAATGAATTCTTTAATCCATAAGCAAAGAATAACAAACAATACAACAAAAGTTATTACTTCCTCTGTCCCATGAAAGCTTCGACATTTGTTAAGGTAAATGTTCGAGTATTTGTCAAAAATCTAAGATAGTTTTCAGCCAAGACAAATGAATAAACCATATTGGTCCAAATAGACATTTTTGACAAAGAAACTTTATAGAAAAAGAAAAAAAGGAAACGTTGCAAGTTTCACAAAACATCCCAAAATAGAAACTGTTGCAAATTTCACGTGATGGAAGGAGTAAAACACCAAGGAAATTTGGTAATACGCAAGCACAAAGTAACAAACAATACAAAGATAGCAATTACACCGAGAGGGAGAGTAAACTTGATGCTGCCATTGCCAAAAAGCTCGGTAAAAACCAAAAACATGACAAACCAAAAGGCAAGATGAAATGTCTAAGTTACCAATGATGACAAAATAAAGAAAAGTCATGGATCAAAATCAATAGCTTCAATAACTTATCATGATGGCAATGAACAAATAAGTATTTAGCTTGAAAACAACCAAAAGAATAAAAGACGCATCATGGGACGTCCCAAAATGGAAAATGTTGCAATTTTAGTAGGACAGAGGGAGTGTGTTTAAGTAACTAGAAATGTCGTGCCTTCCATTAAGTTTCGATGGTCCCAGCTTTGCCAAGGCGCGCTCCACTTCTTCACTAACCTATTCAGTCAAAAAGCCAAATGCTGCAATTAGTAATTTACAATCGATTGATAGCATTGTTTGCAACAGCTTACTCACAAGTTATATCCCAAATGAATGCTTATATTAATATTAATCAACAAATATTCCAACAAGTTCAGTGGTTTTTCTTTTATTTCTTACCTTCTTCAAGAAGTGCACCAATACTTCAGGATGTTTCATATTGATCGTGGTGCATTATTTTTTAGTAAAAGAAAATTAAGCTTAAATACTTAGTTGTGCGCAAGTCATCATTGCAAAAGTCACAATAGGGATAATCCTGCAAGATTTCCTTCATTATGAAAACTATAAGTTGGTTTCAATCACTTTCTTTGATGGAAGGGCATTTCAGACGTATGCAAGTAGAATAATCACGGTAACATCCTATCTAATCCTTGGGGCAAAGGTAAGGTTTGCGTACATCTTATCCTCCCCAGACCCTACCTCTGTGTGGGATTAACCGAGTCAGTTTGGTATATATGCAAGTAGAATCAATTTATTGCAATTTTCACAAGATAGAAGGTAAATATACAATTATTTAGGTAAATACACATGGATCCATTTGAAATTTTGAATCCCTTTTTTAGCTTTTTACAAGAATATATCGTTAAAAAATATAGATTTCAAAGTCAATCACTTGGTTGTTTGACTAATCATAACTCATAAGATATAACTAACAAAGATCAAACAAAATAGAAGACAATACCCAGTCCAAAAATTTATAATACTTCATCAGGGATTAAACATCTTACAACTCTTCGAAGAATAGGCTCCAACGACGAACAAAGTTTCTGCAAACTATCCACCTTGAGAGCTTCAACAATTACACTACATAAAAAATGTTCCTTTCAAAACAGGTTTACACAAATGATGCTATAAATATTCAAAAGAGGCTACACCAACTGAAAAAAACTGCATTTTTACAAATATAAGCTCAAGCTTTACTCATTATATGGCCTGTGCATTTGCAATATTGCCAATCTTATATCATCAAATGAATATTGAATTTTTGAGAATGTGGTTCCGTTAATTATTTATATATGCTTATTATCGTACTTTACCCAATGTATACCATAAGAGGGCGACGCTGGTACACCAAGAATCCTTAGCTTCGCGAGGGTTGGAAAGCTTTCTAACACGGTTCGGTAAATAAATCAAATTAACAACTAATATCCGAACCCTGGGGGTCACCACTTTGCTTTGGGATTCAAGAGCGATTGGTATTTTGTCTCTAAAAAACCAAGATACCAACAAAGATGTTTGAAAAAAGCACCCCATAGAAATTGCAAACCAATTACCAAACCAAATGAGCCCAGTTTATCCCACCTGGCAGTGGGGCCTTTTTTTTTTGTGGGGTGGGGGGATATGGGATGCATGCAGACCTGACCTCTACAATCTACCATCAAAGAGTAGAATGGTTGTTTTCGTGAAGACCCCCGGCTTGTGAGAAGTCTACAAAATAAGAAAGTTTCCCTAATGAAATAGAATAAATAGCAAAAGAGGATGGTGCAAACCAACCACTCCAACCAGCAAGCTAGAGTGTTATCTTTGGTGATTTCCGTCAACTAGAATATTTTTTGCTATTTTCTGTTAACCAGATTTGTCCTTTCCATCATTGGTGATTGAAATGGTAATCACTTAAAAAGTTAATTATTCCATAATTAATCATAAATGTCTCACCTAAAAGTCAAAAGAAGAAACCTGGAGCTACCATCAATATTACCTCAAACTTATCATATACATAGAAAAAGAACATTTGATGCAATACTTGTAATCTCTCCTCATAATCATAGCAGCACAAAACAGCCTCTACCCCTTAATAGAATCCTATACCCTACTTTTGAGTAGGATATACCGGGTACATTTGGCTTGGTTTCTCTTGGTAGCTAAATCTATCTCATAAAAGAAAGAAAGAAAAAAAACTGCAAGTTTGATTGTAATAGTGGTGGTTGGCGTTGACTTATTGAACACTTGATATCATAGAAGATTTGAAGCAAAGCCAGCTCAATAGTTGCATAACCAACATTGATTTCCTAAAACTAACAACAAACAAAATCTACTCTACCTAAACATTACTGAATCAGATTCAAATCAGTAGAATAGTTGAACAATAACATGATTTGTTGCCAGAGAAAATGATGATAACAGAGTCGCTTCATATATGTAGAAACAATTTGCTAAAATCACAAAAAAAAAAAAAAAACATTAAAGAATTAAAGAAAATACCTAGCAAGAGCTGGTCTTTTCTTATCAGGTTGACCTTCTTCACTACCACTGGGATCTAATCCCCTTTTCTCCATGAACTTTCTTTGCATTTTCTCTGCTCAAACACACGAACCCCTCTTCAGATCCGATCTAACCCTAATTGATATTCACTGAAAAACACACTAGAAATTGAAAATAGAAGAGGGATTCTTTAGCACTCAAAAGGGAGTCCAATTGAAAGATAAAAAAGATTAAAGAACAAGAAAGCGGGAAAATTAAAAGCAAATTTTACGCCTTTTCTGGAGAAATTACCAAGAAAATTCAAGTTAGAATCTGGGAACTTTCCTTTTAGTCTCTTTAATTTTTATTCCACTAACAGATAAAGGGGACTTCCATTGTGGTGGCTGAATAAATTGCATATCTACCCACTAGGATTTATAAAGTTTTATAAACATCTCCTTGTAGTTCTGATCATATCATTATCACCATCTACATACCCCTTTGTGTCAAAGTGTTGACCACAATTTTTGTAAGGAATGATTCAAATAGTATGCATGCCCTTTTGTATTTGTATATGTTGATGCATTTGTAAGTTATAAATTCAAATACTTTCAACATGTTAAATTTTTTATGGATCTTTTCTTTATAATTGTTAGTGTTTAAGTCAACTTGTTTGTACCTTGACTAATCTTATAGGATCTTAAAGTTATCAGTCCATACTAACCGTTTGGTGGTCCTAACAGGACTTGAACCAGTAACCTCTAAATTCTGATGAGCAAAATTCCAAGTATTACCGGTTAAACTATCCTAAGGAGTTTAAATCAAAATATTTGAACATGTTAAATCTTGATGGATGTCTTTTTCATACCCTTAAAGTTGTTGCATTGTTAAATGCTTACTCCCATAAAGAGTCAAATAGATTCCAGGCCCATTTTGTAGGTCAAAAGGAGGTACTGCAAAATGAACAAAAACTAAACAAGAGGGGTTAACATGTAAGTTACTCCAAACTACGAGTATACACATTCAATGTATCTACCTGGCCCCATCAGTATTAATGAACAGCTTCTGGCTGGATATGGTCCATTGACCTTTTTTGACTGATATTGCAGTCCACTGAATCTGATCAAATTGCAATGTACAATCACTAATGCACAAGGTACACACTCCTATAACACAACACCCAAAAAAGTGGTAACTTTTGTAATCCATTGACAATTGACAAAACCAGTTGCAAAAGAAGCCTACCACAAACACCGACTTCACATACTGTACAACATGCATCGATGCTTGTACCTTTTGGAATTTATTGCT
Organism: Cynara cardunculus var. scolymus; assembly: GCF_001531365.2. Lineage (NCBI taxonomy): Eukaryota > Viridiplantae > Streptophyta > Magnoliopsida > Asterales > Asteraceae > Cynara > Cynara cardunculus. Next base: position 23,323,702 of record NC_037539.1, on the reverse strand, counting down.
ATGGATTTTGACATAAAAAGAAGCCACATCAAGCATCTGGGCTTTAAACTGTACTCAGGTAGTCAGGTGTATAATGACAACTCCACACAATCTTTAATGCATAAAGTACATGTCTATTATTGCACAAAATGCAAGAAAATTGGAGTCCCTTTCTGTTATCTGTTGCTATGAATTTAACATAAGCCATTGCAAAAGAATCCACATCTTGGCAAAGTATTTCAACCACTTTCAGGAAACAGGGCTACAAATGACACAATTTTCACAAAATTTTGCAAAAGAAAAGAGGGTATTCCAAATTACTAGCGCCTTGTTTCGTTCTTGTTCTTGCCCTTCCTTTTATCTCTTTTGGTTTGAGTCTTTGGTCGCGATCTTCTTTTCTCAACTTTCTTGAATGGCTTCTTCTTGATCACAGGCAAATTGAGCTTCTTTTCGGATGCTGGGGTCAATTTGGGTATTTCTGCAGCCCTCAGGTTTCCATTCAGGGAGTCGTCTTCACGAGAGATCTCACTTGTTGTCACCATGACCTTCACACTACCGGTTTCATACACTTGTGTTCCTATAGTCAATGGAAGGGAAGTCAGAATAAGCTGAAATAATATGTAATAGGTGATATGTTTACAAACCCGCTTCCGCCAGCTCTAGCTGATCATGACCCAAATAAAATGACAATTTTGCCCCTGAACACGAAATCATCACAAAGGAAGTTGCGAAAAGACACCTCGAAACTTATATATGCTTTCATTGGGGGAATCATAGCAGAAGCAACTATAAGATTTACAAACGCTCCTTTTCCCCATAAAAATTGCAACATTTTCCATTTTGGGATTTATCACGAAAATTGCTGCATTCTCTTTTTTGGTAGAATAACAAGTTTTGTTCTTTGTCATCATTACTACTTATTGATGAAACTGACTTTTCTCCATAAGATTGATTTATTGAACGATTTTAGAGAATTTGGCTAATAGTCAAACAATTTCAATGTCCATAAGATTCATAATTAGCTTCGTAAGTCGTCAAGTAGCATGTCCTCGTTAACTTGAAACCTTCAAGAAAATCTTGAAAGTTTCAGAACATCACTCACAAACACATGTGCGCGTACCAGAAACCGATGTCAGATGCTCCTCCTCCTCCTCGACTTCTTCTTCTTTGCCTTCTGCTTCCTTGACTTCATCATTTTCATTAGATTCTGCATCTGGATTAGGTGCAGCTCCACCATATAGAACATACTCCCTTTCTAGTTTTCTCTGCCAAAAAAGGAGCAAATGAAAAGGAAGGAAGTTAAGGATCGTTTATATCATTTTATTCCCTTCTCCATTTCATGGGTCCCGTTTTAGCTATCTTCATTTATTCTCACAATATACAAATAGAACCCATAAAATAAAAATGCTTAAAGTTCTAGACAAATAGGATACAAGGATCCAAGACTATGTGAACCATTTTTGACAAACGACATAGATTCTGTGTCTTCAATTTTTACCTGCAAATTACTAGTGTTTCTGTGTGACCATGATTGCTGATCCTAACAATTTGGTGTTATGGCATATGTCCATTAATTGATTAATTTCAAATATGCAAATCCTTAATAATTCATGCATAGGTTAGAAACTTGTCTCTTTCATTTTATACAGCCTTTGGTATTAAAGACTTTGTAATGAAAATGCATCAATCTTTTTTCATGATTATTAGGCTAATAATATAAACACTAGCAAATTGTTAAGGCCTACTAAAGGGGTTGTATTAACCATTGTGCATCGAACGAATGTTTTTTAGAGTGTTGTATCGGAAAAGACAATTGTTCATGATTCTAGTTGTTTGGAGCTACTGAACCACCACAGTTAGACATAAATAATCTATATTCGTCAACTTTAAAATTCAAATACACTTTTCCATTCCTATTACTTTAGTTTCTTTTCTCTCCCATCTAACCTCCTATCAATCTATATCTATATGCATGCAGACATACATATTATATATTTGAAGCAATGGCTTCAATTTGGCTTTCAATGGTGCTTAACACTCCAAGCTGTTGAGGAAAGCCAACTTCATACCATGGAGGAACACTTATGAATGGATCACGTCCTTCCCCCAAGAAGAGAGGAAGTTCTCCTCGGAGGGGACGCTTTTGCATGAACCATTAGAGGTGCCCAAGGTGTTAATACCATATACCAAAAAAACCAAACCAAATGAACCCACTAAATCTCACTCAGATGTAGGGTCTGGGAGGTCTGAGATGTAGCAAGATTTGAAGCAGTTGCATCCGTGAAGACCCCAGCTTGTGTAAGAGTGTGAGAAAACAGGTAGCAGGATACCACATACCAAAATAAATACCATATATGAAGCACATACCACCTTCCATATAGCAAAAAAAGACATGAAGGCGGTACCTTTTTGCGCAGCTCAATACGCTTGCGCCGTAGAGCTTCCTGTTGTTGATTCTGTGCTTCTTTTCTCCTCTTTTTCTTTCTCTTGTGAAAGCCAGTCACAAAATCACTATACACCCGATTAATAATTAAAGATGGCGGAGGCAAATATGACACAACAATTTGAACCCAATTTGTTTAGGGTCATATATACATAAATTGCTCCAAGCTTGTGGAAGGACCAATGATCTTGAGCTTTTCAATTTAGAATAAAGACTCATTCCTATTTCTATAGCGTCATCATAAAAATGTGTTTTAAGACATTTGGCTATGGATAAAGACTTCTACTAACCTATCTACAGAGTCAAACTTGCAAGTATTTAAGAACGGTCAGCGTAATATTTTGAACCCAGAATCTCTATATAGTGCGAGTTTGTTCGTAAGAATAACAACACACTAAAACTCCATCTTGGTACATCATTCACATATGACTCTACTTTACTCATTTATAATATTTTCGTCAGACTCATCTTTGTTTTTCCTCACCCTGAATCGGATCTTCACTTCTTTTAGGACCATATAAAATAGGACAATAATATGAAAATTTTAAATGATCTAAATAACTCAGGCCAAAAGCCCCTTGATTATACCATGGATATGCCATGTGGTGGGAATAAGGGTTCAAGTTATCTATTTAGCAAATCAAAATAGATGGCTCAAAACAGCAACACGCTGCTACAATTTTTTGTCATCCAACAACAATTACACCCACTAACATTGGGGAGGGTGTAGACATTTTGCCCAACCCGGCAAACCCCCGACGCTAAAGCATGCGCCCTGCAGACTGCGGTGGCCACAAGCGCAGGGCGATGGAATTGAACCCGGGAAGATGGGATGTCATCCTCATCTCCATGGGCCTCAACCAACCTACCACCACCCAAGTGGTTAACACCCAAAAACATTCACTACGCTTAAGACGAACATTCAGTATCTATTGGTGAAGCACTTGAACTTAGCACATCAAAAAGATCATAAAACCTGCAAACTTTCCAAAACGCCTAAAAAAATGTTTTTCATCAGATCAAAATTTTAAGTCAAAGCTCTACACATAGTTCACATAGATAGATTACCCATAATGCAAATTTTCTGCAAAGCCTCAAATTTATCATGTACATATCAAATATAACCGGAAGTTTCACACATAGTTACATAGTTGGCTTTTGCAAGACACTTGAACTCATCACCTAAAATGTATATCACCCAGAATGCAGATCTTGCTGAGGCACATCAAATCATATCACACAGATAAATACACTGAATGAATTTCATACAAAACTATACACATAGAAAGCGACACACACTAAACGTGTGTAAATGTGTTTGGAAAACATGAAGTTTAGCACATTGAAGATGACATAACAAATTATCCAGAAATCAAATCTGCCAATGCAACAGTCTCAACCCAGAGTGAAACACAGAGTATATACGCACACTTTGACTATTTCAGTCAAATGGGATAAAAACAAATTTTGATAACTATAAAATGTAACTCAAAGCTACATGAACAGATTCACAGTCTTTTTAATATACTCCTTCAATTTATAAGACAGAGACCCCTTTGATTCTATTTCCCGTCAAACTTAACACTTTCAAACTAGAAAATTGATAAGGATGTTGTTCAAAATAAACACCGGCTAAATGTTATCGGCAAAGCATTTCACGAGATATAAAAAATGCAATTCCTAGAAATTTCCATAAACCCGTATCAATTTCGAATTCGGAAACTAACCCATTTTGATTTTCTGGGTCTAAGGGGGAGTGATTTCGATCACAGAAGGGTTTATTGATGAGCGGATGAAAGATTACCTGAGATCCTTTTCACTGAAGGAAACAGAAAGGGCTTTGTTCTTGAGAGCTCTTTTTTTTATATGACGAGCTTGTACAACGTGCTGCTGTGATTCGTCCCCCTCCACCTCCATCGCTCTTCCTGCCGGCGGTGAACAAATGGCAAAACCCTTCAAAACAAGCCAAGGCTTTTGTTTTTGGTTCGCCCTTCTGATGCTGGGCTCTAGTCGATTGAATACCCCGTTACTTAACAAATATATATATATATATATATATATATATATATATATATATATATATAT
>NC_037539.1:23315935-23318325 GCF_001531365.2 Cynara cardunculus var. scolymus | reverse complement strand
AAGTGATCGGCTTATCCGCGTTGAGTTTACGTCCCGACTTAAATGACCAAGCTTAAGAATCAATAAAAATGGCAACACYCAAGTGTGCCCTTAAATCCTTAAGCTTGACTCACACCCACACCCAAGGGGTGCTTAGCTCATAATGAAATTAGAAAACATAACAGAAATAGAAGAAGAAAGCTGCATAAGAAATACTTGAACTGAAATTAAATACTTACTGGTGCCCACAGAGGGCACACAATGCAGTGGCGAGAATAACAGGTAAATTACGAAATTTAAATTACAAACTGAATATAAACTAGTTCTGCTACTACAAAGCTTTAAAGAAGATGCTCCAAGGTGCTGGTGGAAAAGTTGGTGTTGGAAAAGTAGTTGTTGAGATGGATTGGAGATGCCTCAAATATATAGGGGGAAAGGTGGGACCCAAACACTTTGTCCAATGGGTAATGACCACCCATCACCACATGTCTTCTTCAATCTTGATCAAGTCACCTCCTTTTGATAGGTTGCAAAAGGTGAAGGTACAACCAATAAATGTGATGGAAAAGCCATTACATCATGGTACAAAATGAACTCATCAAAGTCTCATCATCCCATAACTAGGTTCAATCTTCCATGCAACCAAGTAATTGGATTTGAACTTACCATTAACTTCCAATAATATCAAAGAATATGAATATCATAATTTTGTTCAAATCCAACWAGATGCCAAATTTACCAACAATAAAGAGTTTTTTTAGACAATAATTAAATTCTTAACCTTTCATCACCTCTTAACATATTTTGGACCAAAAATATAGAATATGAGCAAAATGGGTACCAAAAATACAATAAAATAGGGGTATAGAACAACAAATAACTCTAACAAAATGAGAGTTATCAGTACACCTCTATAATAATCTTTATATTAATTACTCAATTCTTCCTCTCTATTTGGTTATAAATTTTCATCTTCTCTTCATAGTACACCTCTATAATAATCTCTATATTAATCACTCAATGCTTCCTCTCTATTCATATATAATTTTGTGGTACACCTCTATAATAATCTCTCTATTAATATCTCAATTCTTCCTCTCTATTCATGTATAATTTTGTGGTACACTTCTATGATAATCTCTCTATTAATCTCTCAATTTTTTTCTCTATTCAGTTATAAATTTGTTGATGCGATTTGCATTTTTGTTTATTTGAGGTGTCATTCAATAAAACAAATCATGATATGAGTTTTTGTTTATGTAAGTATAATATTTCTTTTTTAGTCGAAGATATTCACATCATAGTTGGAATTATGTAGGCAAATGGATTTTTTGTGTGTGGATAAAGTGACATATGAATCATTGAAGAAACAGTTTAACATTGTTTAAGCATAATATCTCTCTTAATCTCTCAATTCTTCTTCTTTATTCAATTTTTGTGGATGTGATTTGTATTTTTTTTTATTGATTTGAGGCATCATTCAAGAAAACAAATATGATACGGGTTTTTCTTGATGTTGATCGGTCTATTGTGATTTTTTTCTTTTTTAGCATTGAGCTTGAAAATTATTTTCTAATATTTTTAATTCTTAAAAAAGAAATCAAACATAATGATGTGTTATCCTCTAAACATTAGAAAATCATTTTTTTCCTTAGATTTTTGATTTTTTAAAATATTTGGTATATGTAAAAGACTTTTCCATCCCTATATTTAAAATATGAAATTCATCAGGATAAGGTTGTTTTATCCAAGAATGAGAATGAAATGTTGAAAGTTAAGCTTTTTAAAATTACCAAAACAACATTATACTAATGAATTTAATATTTAAAATTTATAGATGAAAATTCAGGTTTACTACCGTAATACTAATTTAGGTATTATTCTTCATCCCTATCACTTGATGTATTATTCACTTTTCAAACCCTTTTTCTTCAACAGTTTATTTTTTCAAGAAATCTTTTATTTTCTGTATTTATCAATTGATTTGTGCTTTCATTTTATAAACTTTATTATTCATTAAGATCATTTTCAGGTTTACTATGAGAATACTAAATTAAGTATTATTCTTGACTTTTGTTGGGATTTTAGAGTTTATTTTTTTTCTTCTATATTTTTCTTAAATTTTTTCAATGGGATTAAGGATTTGTTTTTGACAGCGGTTATAGAGTTTTGATGGCTACAACGATTCAATAATTGAATTTTGAATATATGTATTAAAAAATATATGATATAACCTCAACAAACTTCAATATTTTTTTTTCTTCTAGATTAATACAAGAAGATTAATCTTACATTCTTTTTTGATTTTTGTTGGAAATTTATAGTTCTTTTTTATTTTCATATTTTTATATTTTTCCTAAATTTTAAATTTTAGTATTTTACTAATCATTTTATTTACATGACACTTGAAT
>NC_037539.1:23296267-23314525 GCF_001531365.2 Cynara cardunculus var. scolymus | reverse complement strand
GATTCATATATCAAAGGTAATATTGATTCTTATTAGTTTAATATATAAATGTGATCATCGACTAATTTAGCTAACTTTAATAAATTTTTAAAAAATTTATTGTCATCGCGCAACGCTCGATGTCAAACACTAGTTATTGAGTAAATTAAAGGTGGAATGTCGAAAGCACTTGAAGGGTAGATGTAGAGATGGCCAAAATCCGGTCCCGGACCGATCCTTAACCGGTCCCTACCGGTCTTAATCAAGATAAAAACCGGTAATAACCGGTTCCGGTGAAATACCTTGTAACCGGTCAAGCTTATCGGTAACCGGTTAAGGAATCCGGTCCCTGTTCCGGTCCCATAACCGGTCCCATCTGGTCGCGGCCAATTTTTTTTTTAAATTTTGTTTATTAATAAATTTTTAATATGTTATTAATATGTTTGTAATATGTTATTTTTAATATGTTTTATATAAATACATTTTATTATAAATATGTTTAAAAATATGTTTTGGTATATATATATACGTTTAATTTTATAAATACGTTTAAAAATATGTTTTGTTATATATATATATATATATGTATATATATACGTTTAATTTTATAAATACGTTTGTATGGTTAGGTTCCATTTGTATACTTGGTGGAATTTGGCATATCTTAACCAAACCCTTCGCATGGGCCTCCATTTTTATATCACATATCCTATTTTGACACCAAGAAATAAGCTCACTGATCGAGCGCTTTTGCACCGAAGATGAACGGGGCTAAGCGATCTGCCAAAGCTGTGGGATGTAAAAATAAGCAGTGGGAGGAGCCCGGGGTTCTGACCGCGTGCCTGTTGAAGAATGAGCCGGCGACTCATATGCAGTGGCTTGGTTAAGGGAACCAGCAAAAACATCTCTAAACAAGGTTCAAGCACCATGCCAAATGTGCAAATCATAATTCTTTTTGTCTCTATTTAGAGTTTTTCTTTTTACGTAAAGTTGCCAGAGTACGATTAACCTCCTTTTTTCTATATTTTTCGAGAAAGAGAATTGTTTTGTTGACCGGGCCGGGCCGGGCCGGTCCTATAACCGGTTACATAACCGGTTCCGATCTTAACCGGTCTCGGTTCTAGAAAACGCATAACCGGTTCATAACCGGCAGTCCACAACCGGTCCATACCGGTCCCAGGCCGGTTCCAGTCCTCCGGCAGTTACGGGCCGGGCCGGGCCCATTTGGCCATCTCTAGGTAGATGTGAAGAGTAATTTTACTTTAAAAAAAATTAGAATTAAGGGGTTGTTTGACAGTTGCTGAATGATTTAGTGCAAAATATTTAAGATGTCACAATGGTTAAGAGAGTCAGAATGGTTAAGTGTTGAATGAAATAATGTTATTTGGTAACTGTTCTCTGAATGACAATAAATTACCATTTTAACCCCCTGAAAGATTTAGGATGTATCATCATGATTTCACAACCAAGTGATGCATATACAGTAAAATCATGATGCAAATACCCATTTATCAACAAGCTTACCATGTTAGGATGTATCATCATGATTTCACAACCAAGTTATGAACAAGCTTACCATGTTAGGATGTATCAAAATCATGWTGTATATACAGCAAAATCATGATGCATATACCCATTTATCAACAAACAGAACTATGCATATACAACAAACAAACCTATGCATATACCCATTTAAAACGCATCCTACATACAAACAGCCCTAATTAATGTTCGAGCCCTAATTAACAAATAACCCTAATTAATCTGGTAGAGGGAAGCAGTAGGGGAGGCAATGAAATACCTGGAAAAGGAAGGTATAGGAAGCAGATGTAGGAGGCAGTAGGGCGAACGAAGTAAGAGTTGGAAGACGGCGACAAGAGGAACAGCTAGAAGACGGCGACCGGAGGAGCAACTGGAAGACGACGATCGGAGGAGACGACCGAAAAAGTGACGATAGTGGGGGGGGGAAGACGGTGAACGGAAGAACGACGATCGTGGGGGATGCGATGTGAAACGGCTATTGTAGAGGGCTGTGGAAGGCCGGAGATAGAGACGATGGAGGCGACAACCGGCAAAGCTGTGGAAGGCTGGAGATGGAGACATGTGAAGGTGACCGGAGATGGAGACGGTGGAAATCGTGAAGGCGACGCTGGAAGACTCCTCGGATTGTGAAAGCGACGCTGGAAGAGAGGGAAGGATTTTGATGCTGGAAGAGAGGAGTGGGAAGGGTAAAGATGGAACAAATGATATCTGAATGGTTGAGTGAAGTCCTAGACACAAAATGGTTAAGAGGGTCATGTAACCATTAAGAGGTTTTTTTTGCCAAACAACCTTTACCTCTAACCGATTAAGAGGTTGGCTCTTAATGTCACCATTAAGACCCAAACAAACAGCCTCTAAATGTTATCAGGTTTGATCATCTTTTTTATTGTTGGATATTAGAATGGAATTTGTTAAAAAAAATTGGAACCTATTTGTTTGGTTCACATTATATAGTTTTAAATTAAAATGAAATATTAGTAAATAACCAACCTTTTTTGAGAATTTTGAAACCAAAATTCAACTACTGTGGTTTAGATAGGTGGTAGTCGACTGTGATTCAGAACAGTGGTGGTTGGCGGTGGTTCAGATTGGTGGTGGTCGGTGATGGTTCAAATTGGTGGTGATCGGTAGTGATTTAGAATGGTGGTTCAGATCGGTTTTGGTCGGCGATGGTTTAGAATGGTGGTTATTCAGAATGTTGGTGTTTGGCGGTGGTTTAGATTGGTGGTGGTCCGCGGTGGTTTAGAAATGTGGTGGTTGGCGGTAGTTTAGAACGGTGGTTCAGATCAGTGGTGGTTGGTGGTGGTTCAGAACAGTCAGGGTCGGCGGTGGTTTAAAACGGTGGTGGTCAACGGTGGTTTAGATCGGTGATGGTGGGCGGTGGTTCAAAACAATAGTGGTCGGTGGTGGTTCAAAATGGTGTGTGGTCGGTGGTGGTTTTAAAACGACGTGTGATCGATAGTTGTTCAGATCGGTGGTGGTTGACGGTGGTTCAGATCAAGTAGGGAAAATGTGGATAATTTTGTATTTTTGAGAAAATAGGATGGAATGGAATTGAATTCTTTTTCAATTGTGATAGAATGACCAAATCAATGAATGAGGGAATATGTGGAATTCAATTCCATTCCATAAGTAAAGGAAATCCTAAACGAAATTCGGTCAATGAAATTGATCATTCTGATTCCTTCGAATTCCATAAAATCATGCGACCAAACATCCAGGAAATATGTGGAATTCAATTCCATTCCATAGGTAAAGCAAATCCTGAACGAAATTCGGTCAATGAAATTGATCATTCTAATTCCTTCGAATTCCATAGAATCCTGCGAACCAAACATCCCCTAAGATTTTTACCCTTTTTGTATTGTGTGGAGCTCTTCAAAAACGGTGTGGAGCTCTTCAAAGACGGTATGGATCAGTAGATTCGGTCCGTCTAACTCATTAGAAAATTGAGTTTGTACGATTATATACGAAGAAACAGACGGTCTTAGGGCTGTTTACCCAAACCATGTCCGGTAAGTGTTTACTGTTAGGAGCTAAAACTCTAACTTACTTTACCGGGTAAGATTGTAATCTAACAAACAATATCGTATACAATAATTTACCCGGTAAACACTTACTAGGTATGAATTGTTACCCTCACTCACCGGACAAGAATCTTCATCCTTATCATCTTTCTTAGGGGTTAATATTCTCAATCCTTGTTCATGTTCATCTGGTAAGGTAAATGACCCGGTAAAACGCTTACTGGGAAACGTTTATTAAACGGTCCTTTAGACTAAAATGTTAAAATTAATGAAACTGGAATAAACAATGAAAAAAATATGATGGTTGACTTGCCCGATAAATTTATATATATTTCAAATCAATTAATGTAAAACATGTTTTAGTTCTATAAACCCGACCAGTTTATAAAACGGGTATGGAGAAGTTATCAACCCCGCAAAATGAGTTTGGGTTGTTTTAGGCGTCTTAAACAAGACAAATACGCTTGGGCCAGTCAAGCTCGGCCCACACCGGTATATGATCACTAGTATTCTGTTTTTTCTATCGATTATCGACTTTGTTTATTTTGTCCCTTTTCCTATATGCCTTTATGTTGTGGTTGTTAAATGGTATCACGTGTCCTGCATCTCCTTCTCTTCATATATTCATTGTCGTCGGAGATAAATTTGTAGAACCAACCTTGATTCGGCTTCAGCTTCAGCTTGTGCTACATCAACTCCATTTTGCTTCGGCTTTGGCTTCCGCTTCAACTTGTGCCTAATATCAACTCCATTTTGCTTCGGCTTCGACTTCAGCTTCAGCTTGTGCTATATCTTCATTTGTATCTACATCAACTCCAATTTGCTTAAGTTTTTAATTAGGGTATCTTGAAATGAAATGATTTTTTAGGGTTTTGATTTTTCGTTATGTTTCATACTTTGTTTGTACAACAATTCGGTGATTATAAAATCAATTTCACTCTTAGTTTGTTTATAATATGGTCTTATGACTAGAAGGATACTCGCACAATGCAGCGAAATTGTTGATCCTCTCTCTCAATGATTTGATGATAATCCCTTTTCACTTATACGAAGTATTTTTATGTTTCTGTCTTTTCAGTTCCAGCGATCTTCACTAAACCTGTTCAGTGATCGCTGAAGAACTTGTATTGTAATTCAATCAGTGATAGCGATACTTCAAAGACAACACTCACACCAAAGAACCTTCAGCTAATGTCGAAGACTGAAACTGAAGATTAGAGACTGGCGAGTACGTGATCTGAAGCGGTACTCGGTGATTACAAGCCTGTCTACATATGTGTGAAGACTGCTCAAGCCTCAGCGAATACTGAAGAGACTTCCAGGTCATTCCAGTATTCAGCGATCAAAGGAAGCTTGCTAAGCATGATTGTTGTTGTCTTGTCCTTATACACACAAAGGACAAACCCATACCCTTTCTAAATGTTAGTACGGTACGGAGCCGACTAGTCGACTCTAATGCCCACTAACTTTAGGTAAGGATGTCTGCTCATGAATAGGCTTTTTGTACTATTCAATGTAGCAAAGGACAAGCCTTCCTCTTAAGCCTTGACACGCACTCTAACCCTACCATATTGCATTAAATGAACATTTAATGCATTGAGTATAAATAGAAGTGTTTCTTCTCCATGCAGAGTGCGTGAAACACACTCTCTTAACCTAATTCTTACTTTGAGCATTCTAGAGCTTAAGTAAAAGAATTTTTCTTTACAACATTTTTTTTCTCATTTGCTAAGATTCTGTGTGTAACCAAAGATTGTTTAGATAGGTTTTCTTACCTTATCTTTCCGCAAACAGTCTTGTAAAATTTGTATTAATCTTCTTTTATCAATATACATTTTAAATTTGAAAGTACTGTGTTTGTATTCATCCCCCCCTTTACAAACTGTTGTACATATCTTGTAGACCCTCAAGGGACCAACAAGTGGTATCAGAGAAGTGTTCTCTCTTCTCTAAGTTGTTTAGCTGTTTTTCTGCATTAGTTTATCTCTTTCTCTAGATAACTTTATTGCATTTAACTAGCTTTGCAAATCACAAACACACACACACACACACACAAAAGACAATGGTTCTCTTGCCAAACCTCCCCGGTACGTCCGTGACAACTTTAGTCTATGGAAGAACCAGATGTCCCTCTTTCTTGAACGCGTGGATCCTGAAATTCCACATTATATAGAAAATGTACCATATGTACCATCTGCTATTTCTCCGACTGTTCCAGCAACAGCTATGTCTGCCGCGATTCCTGAACGGAAAATTCCAAATCTCCCTGATCAGTGGAGTGATGAAGACAAGAAGAAAATAACTATAGACACTCGCGCTAGGTCTATAATAGCTATGTCTCTTCCTGACGAGATTTATCACTCTGTAATGAAGCTCAAGACTTCTAAATCCATGTGGGACACACTTTGWGYTCAATATGAAGGAAMCACTCAGGTTCAAGAAACTAGAAAGATCAATTTAGTAAGGCAGTACGAAAGCTTTCTCTGTGGAAAGTCTGAAACGCTGTCTGAAGTACATCAACATTTTAATTGTCTTCTCATTGATCTAAGGGCTGTAGGTAGGGCATATTCCAATTCTGAAACTTTAACTAAGTTTTTGAAGTGTCTTCTTGAGTCTTGGGACACCTTTTCTATGTGTCTCAAGATGTCCAATGACATGTATTCCCTTTCTCTCTCTACTCTCTACGGGATTCTGCTTAACCATGAGCAATCTCGTCAACTGAAGAGGAATCTTGTCAAAGATTCCAGAGATATGAAAAGCTCTCCTTTAGCTTTGATCTCTGAAGCTTCTTCAGCTGAAACCCCTTCTACCCCTTTTATTTCTTCTCTTCCTCCTGTTGTTATTACAGAGATAGACTCTTCTATCTCTGAGGATATTCCAAAATCTGATCTAGCAGATTTTGATGAATCCCTGGCACTCTTGACTAAATTTTTCAGGAGGTTCGCTAGCAAAAGTAACTACCGTAGATCTCCTCTGCTGTTCATCAGGGAAAAGTCATAGTCTGAAAGAATATACAAGGCTTCAGCAGTCTGCTACAATTATCACCGTCCTGGACATTTTGCAGGTGAATGCAGATCAAAGAAAGTTGTGACGCCATCTTCCAAAGCCCCATCCTCCTTCAGATCTAAGGATGAAAAGTTCTTAAAACTGAAGGAGAAGTACAGGAAGGTGAAGAACAACCAGCGAAAGGCTAAGGGCTTTGTCGCTGAAGAGCATGACTGGGCTGACTCATCCGATGAATCATCTTCTGACGAGGAAGATACAACCTATCTTTGCTTGATGGGCAAAGATACACATGAAGAGTCTTCAGGAGTATCTACTTCATTTGAGCCATCTACCTCTTCTACTACTCAGGTATGTTTTCTGAATGAACCCTCTTCTTCTTCTAGTCTCTCCGCACTAGATACGTTGACGGTGGATCTTTACAATGCCCTCAATGGCAAATCTAAAGCAGAAATGCTTAATGTTGATCTTCAAGAACAGTTGAAGATTTGCCATTCTAAGATCAAAGAGCTGACCTTTGTCGAGGAAAATCTTAAGGATCAGGTCATTGTAAACCAAGCCATCACCGTTGAACGCGAAAAGGTTATCGTTGAGCGTGAGCGAGCAATCACTGAACTTAAGGCTGAGAAGGCTACCATTGCAGGATGGTGTAAAGCTTCTCTCACAGCCTCTGAGATCATCAACGCTCAGATCCCCACCAAGATAACAACTGGTCTAGGATTCTCCTATGATCAGGAAGAACGTGTTACTGACAGGTCCATGCTTAAGTTTGGCACCTTCCTCTCTTCCATTCCTAATACTTCTTCCTCTCAGTCTTCTTTTACTGAGAGTCATCTTGAAGGAACTCCTTCGAGTTCTGGTTGCAAAGACAAAGGTAAATCCATTTTCACAGCATCTCTTCTTGAGAAATCTAACAAGTTCAATAGATCAAGGTCTATTCCTTCAGTTTGTAAAGCTTCTACTTTAGGGACTAGGAAATCTGAACCCTCTCAGAAATCCAAGTCTCAGCTCAAGGTGAACTTTTCACCTAAGGAATCCAAAGCCTCAATGGTTCCTCCTAGAACCAATGAGAAGGGAATTCTTGGAGCTGGTCCCTCTTCTAATCTGATACTTCCTGGCCCTAAAGCTACCTTCAGCTTTAGAAAGTGCAAACACTGTAGTGAGAAAACACATATTACCAGCAAGTGTCCTTCTGCCGCCAAGGCTGGTTCACCAGCTAAGGGCAAGAAAATAGCCAAGGCTGAGAAATCAACTAAGGTGAAATCATCCACTAAGGCTGCAAAAGCAACCAAAGTGAAGCAAACCGCTGGAGCCTCCTCTTCAGGCTCAGCGAAGACAACTCCTCCTGACAAGTCTTCAGCATCAGAAGTTGTTGTTCCTACCATTGAAGCCTCTTCATGAGGCTCAGTGAAGACTTCCACTGAAACTACTTTAGTAATGTCAGAGGTTGTTCCTCTCTCCACTCAAACCTCTTCAGGTTTAGTGATGCCATTTGCTGATACTAATTCCTCAGCACCAGTGGATGATACCTCTAACAAAGCTGGACCCCAATATTTGGGTACCGATAGCATTCTTAAATTGTTTCCTTGTGCAGAACGTCAAAGGTACATGGTATCTTGATAGCGGATGTTCAAGACATATGACTGGAGACAAATCCCTGCTAACTCATTTCAAGGAAGAAAGAGGACCTTCCGTAACCTTTGGAGGAAACGGAAAAAGATATAGCAAAGGATTTGGTATATTGACCAATGGTGCAACAACTTTCAAACTTGCATATGTTGAAGGACTGAAGCACAATCTTCTAAGCATCAGTCAACTGTGTGATAAAGACGACACAGTAAAATTCTCAAAGGATTCATGTTATGTCTTTGACAAAGATGATAAGGTTGCCCTAACCGGTTCTCGCCTAGAGAATTGTTAGCTCTCATATTCATTAATGTAAAAGTATGAAAAAGATTTCTGCAAGTGTTGACAGAAGGGTTCATTCCACAGAAGACCACAAAGGACCAACAACAGAAGATGTTCAATCGTACAAGTCAAGAGTGACAGAACCTCTGTTGTCTATCACAGAGGTTCTAGAAACTGGTCCTCTGGCAACAAAAGCTTACAAGTCAAATGCAGCAGAGCCTCTGGAATAGCTCACAGAGGGTCTGCGGGTTTATCTTCTGTGAAGAACCACTTCTTACTGTTTTACTTAGGTTAGTTAGTTGCATGTGCTTCTCACGTGACTATGTTTGTAATCGACTTTATTTGGACGACTTGGATCGTTTCACACGTCTAGGTCCTGTTAGAAAAGCCGTTAGGAACTAGTATAAATAGCAGCTAGGTCTTTGTAATTCAGTGTGCTTCCGAATTGTAATCGTCTTATTTTCAATCAATTGAAAAACCTTTGAAGCTATTCTCTCGTGTTCATCATTCTCATATACTGTGTGTTCTTGATTAATTACTCTGTTTGTTCTTATACTGTTTCCGCTGCACTGTTATTGTTCTTAAAGATCGTCCAGAGTATTTGGTTAATATCAAAACTGAGTTTACAGGTCCTAACAAGAATGTATATATCATTAATATTAATTCTACTGCCATTGAGAATAGCTGCTTCTTCTCTAAAGCCTCGTCAGACATTAACTGGCTATGGCACAAACGGCTCTCTCATCTCAACTTCAAGACACTCAACGAGCTGTCAAGAAATGATCTTGTCACTGGTCTTCCTCAACATTCTTTTGCAAAGGAATCTCTTTGCTCAACATGTGAAAAAAATAAACACACAAGAGCTAGCTTTAAGTCTAAGAAAATCTCTTCAGTGACTGCACCTCTTCAGCTACTACATATGGATCTTTTTGGCCCAGTCAACGTGCAATCAATAGCTGGAAAGAAGTTTACACTCGTCATAGTTGATGAGTATGCTAGGTACACTTGGGTCTTCTTCCTCAGATCCAAAGATGAAGCACATGAAGAAATCATTTCGTTCATCAAGAAAATAGAAGTACTCAACAACATCAAGGTACGATCTATTAGAAGTGACCATGGCACTGAATTCAAAAATAGTACTATGGATAACTTATTTGAGAACAAGGGAATCTCTCACAACTTTTCTTCAGTAAGGACTCCACAACAAAATGGGGTCGCTGAAAGGAGAAATCGAACAATCATTGAGGCTGCTCGATCAATGCTCAGCGAATCCCATCTCCCTACTCAATTGTGGGCTGAAGCTGTCAACACCACTTGTTTCACTCAAAATTGATCACTGATCGTGAAAAGATTCAAGAAGACAGCCTATGAACTTTTTCATGGAAGAAAGCCTTCTATAAGTTTTCTTCATAAATTTGGTTGTACTTGTTACATTCTTAACAATCGCGACTAACTTGGAAAGTTCGATCCCAAAGCTGTTGAAGGAATCTTTCTTAGATATTCTTCAGTGTCCAAGCCTTCAGAGTATTCAACAAATGAGACAGACGATAGAAGAATCTATCCATGTCACCTTTGACAAATCTCAATCAGCTAATTCAAAACCCATCTTAAATGATGGTGATGAATTTGAAAACTGGTTGTTCTCTCACTATGGATAACCTTAAGCTTCCTACAGTGCTCCTTTCAACACTGAATATCCTGAAGTTGAAGATGATCCACTTATCATTCTAGTTACAGCTAGTCACTCCAACGCATCTTCTTCAGAGATCCCTGTCGTGCCCATTAGCTGTATTTCTCCTTCTACTTCAAATACTGATCAATCAGTGAATGAAATGCCTTCATTATCAGAACCTCTTTCAGTCGCTGAATCTGAGACTCCTTTGGCGATAGTTCCTATTGCTGAAGATAATGTAGCTGACGCTTCATCTTCTGTTCCTGAACTTATCTATTCAGATGAAATTCTTCTACCGGTTCAACGATGGACAAAAGACCATCCAATTCATCAAATTCTTGGTGATCCAGATGAAGGTATCAAGACTCGTCGAGGTCTAGGTAATATCTGTCTCTTTGTCAACTTTCTTTCTTTAGTTGAACCCAATAAAATCAATGATGCTATCTCTGACCCTAGTTGGGTCCTTGCCATGCAAGAGGAGCTCATTGAGTTTGATAGGAACAAAGTCTGGTACCTTGTCCCACGTCCATCTGATAAATCAGTGATAGGCACCAATGGTTTATCGCAATAAGTTGGATGAAGATGGTGTGGTAACCCGTAACAAGGCTCGGCTTGTTGCTCAAGGTTATAGACAAGAAAAAGGGATCGACTATGATGAAACCTTCGCACCAGTGGCTAGACTCGAAGCAATTCGACTCTTTCTAGCCTTTGCTGCCCATAGAGACTTCAAAGTCTACCAAATTGATGTAAAGAGCGCTTTCCTAAATGGGAAACTTCAATAGGAAGTTTATGTTGAACAACCTCCAGGGTTACTAGACCCTAAGTATGCAAACCATGTCTACAGGTTGGATAAAGCTCTTTATGGGTTAAAACAGGCTCCTCGTGCCTGGTATGATACCCTTTCCTCATTTCTCATCTCTGATAAATTTATTCGTGGAAAGATTGACCAGACCTTATTTCTTAGAAAAGTTAAGGGTCACATCATTCTATTCCAAATTTATGTCGATGATATTATATTTGGTTCCACTAATCCCTCTTTGTGTTTTCGGTTTGCTGATCGCATGAAGAAAGAATATCAGATGAGCATGATGGGAGAACTAACCTTCTTTTTAGGTCTCCAGATCAAACAATCAGATAAAGGTATCATTATCAATCAAAGTAAGTATGTTCGTGACATGATGAAGAAGTTTGATTTATCCAACAGTTCATCTATGAAGACTCCAATGGCTCCTCCACTCTCTCTCAACAAGGATCCAAATGGAAAGCCTGTAAACGTTACTGTTTATAGAGGAATGGTCGGCTCCCTGCTGTATCTAACAGCTAGTCTACCCGATATCGTGTATTCTGCATGCTTATGTGCAAGATATGAAGCTAAACCAGAGGAATCCCATCTGATTGCTATCAAACGCATCTTCAGATATCTTAAGGGAACTTCTAACATGGGTCTTTGGTACCCTAAAGGTTCAGGTTTTGACCTAATCGGTTATTCAGATAGTGATTTTGCTGGTTGCAAAATTGATAGGAAAAGCCCACTGGAGGTTGTTAGCTTCTAGGTGGAAAGTTAGTGAGCTGGACAAACAAAAAGCAAAACTCAGTGTCCACATCAACAGCTGAAGCTCAATACGTAGCCGCTGGTAGTTGTCGTGCCCAAATTCTTTGGATGAAAAACTAGCTGATGGACTACAATCTTCAATTTTCAAAGGTTCCTATCTATTGCGATAGCACTAGTGTTATTGCAATTGCAAACAACCCTGTACTTCACTCGAAGACCAAACATATTGAGATCCGATATCATTTTATCAGAGATCATGTTATGAATGGTGATATTGAACTTCACTTCGTTCCAACTGAGTACCAGCTCGCTGACCTTTTCACCAAGCCTCTTGATAAGACAAGATTCAACATCTTGATCAGCGAACTGGGGATGCTAAACACTAAAGACTAATCTTCAGCTATTAAACATCACTCAGTAAGTGAAATGATTCAGTGCTCTACCTCTGACACTGAACTTTTGAGTAAATATATCTATTCTCTCTAAAATATGATTACTCTTTTCTTTTCTTCAACTTAAAACCTTCACTGAAGCTTTTCTTCTTCAGTGACTAAAGTTTTAAAAGTTGGTTTTAGTGATTCTCTTATCACTGACCATATCTAAGTATATATTTATACTTATTCTCTTAAAAATAAAAAATGATCAATGAATCTTTTTGATCAGTGATTAAAATATTTTTAAATGCCAGATTCAGTGATTCTCTTATCATTGACATTGATGTCTTAAAACCTTCACTGAAGCCTTTCTTCTTTAGTGACAAAATGTTTTAAACGGTCTTTTCAGTGTTTAGTTAAACACTGTATGACTCTTCGTTTTCTTAAAAACCCTTCGTTTTTAAAAGAAAATAGTTAATGAACCTTCTTAATGACGACATTCTCTATTTACTATGCGCAACGCTTTGAGACGCGAAAAAAGGTACTGTCATACGCTACCTCATTTAATGTCATCCAATCATAGATGAGAAAGTGCCATTTTCATCATGGCCCTTTTCCCCAACCGTCATCTTTTTTTTCTCTCTCTCTCTCTCTCACATATTCCTTCTCTCTCCTCCTATCTATAAATATGAGACTTCTTCTCCTCTTTTCTCTTTACGCTTACAAAATTCTAAGACGAAATCTACAAATTTCTAAAGCAAGAAGTCTCTCTTAAATCCTCAAGAACTTCTCGTCCTTATTCTCTAAACCCTTAAGTTCAATATCTCTTCTCTTAAATCTTCTTCTAAGAAATATGTTTAATCTTGTTAAGAAACTTGTTCTCTTGAAATATTAAACAACGATGATTATTTAACCAACTCTTACTTGGTTATAATCATATTTTTTAAACACATTCTACTTGAAAAACCCTAATCCTTCTTTAAGGAATTTTCAAAAGAAGTTTTTATTGATTCAAAAACTTACCTATATTCTTCTCCAAAACAAATCTTGGTTTTTACTAACAATCTGTTTTATCTTATTCTTATTAAAAACAGATGGCTGCCAAGAACGTTAGTTTCTCTCTCGATGAGGTATCCTTCTAGGCCAACAACCACATTGCCTTGTTGGATATTCCCTCGTCCAAGGCAGACTACCAAGAGGCAGCTGACTTTCTCAAACAGTCTTCGCTCGGTTTCGCTCTCAACCATGAACCCATCATGGTTAAGGAACTTCTCCAGCAGTTCTGGTTCACTGCGGAGGTCGTGGATGTCGAGGTCAAGCATGACCGACAAGTTGAACAGGTCAACTTCACCTTCAACCGCATGGAAGTGAAGTTTGGCGTGAACACCTTGAGGACGACTCTTCGCCTTCCCAAAGGCCCCTACGACAGCGAACCCACAACGGCCGATATCATCGATTGTCTTGATGCCATTGGCTATCAATGGCCAATGAAGAAGGACCCAAATGCTCCCATGAAGTCCTTATCGAAGATCGAGAAGAACAAGATGTCAGCGATCTGGAAATACCTGTTCTCTCACTTAATCCAGTCAATGGGTGGAAAGACTGGAGGCCAGGACCAGGCCTCTAGGATCGCCTTGACAATAGGCGTTTTTGCGATTCAGCTTTGCAATATAAATTATGCTGTGGTCATTTTCGATGACCTGGTGCAAAAGCTGAACAAGCACCAGCGAGAAAAGGTGGTGCCTTACACCTGGTTTCTTTCGATGGTCTCTGCGAAGATCTTTGGAGATAAATACTCCACAGAAGGTAACCTTCAAGTTTCCAAGCTTGGATCCAGGATTCTGGATCATAAGCTGAGGGACAGTGATGTGGCACTCTCTTCTATAGTGTCCTTCACTACCTTCTCTCCTCAGGTGGCCAGGACAAGGGTAACCCCCCCGAGTCAAGCCCAGTCACCAAAACCTCCTCCAAACGACCTTGTCAACCAACTCTTGGTTCTCCTTTAGAGCCAAGAAGGCCAAAAAGGGATAACCACGTCTATGGCTGAAACCTCTCGATAGGTTTCAGCTATTGGAACTAGCCTTACCCCCGAGGCATTTTTAGCTAACCCTCTTAGCTCTTCAGTGATTCCTCCTATCACTGTCGTATCAGTGGCACCTAGTGACCGAAATCACTTAAGGCGTGAATATCGACGCCACCACCGTTGAACACCCACGTCTCTTCTCAACCATTTTCTCTTATCCTCCTTCTTTGGTCTTTACACGTGTTGATGATGTATCAGCGACTGTCCTCCCTGATACTGAAACACACACCACTGGACCTGAGGTTGCTCCTCTTGATGCTCCTCATCATAAAGATGTCCATCCTTTCGAGGACATCTTTGCTTACACCAGTGACAATCCTTTCGATGTCATTGATGGCCCCTTAGGTATTCCATCCTCCTACCCTTTCATTTCTACTAACCTTGAGCCTCTTGTTTCTCACCCTTCATCTATTGCAGGTCCTTCTTCTATGCATCAGTCATATGTTGAAGAAGAGGAGGAAGAAGAAGAAAAGGAAGTAGACGGAGGGGATGAAGAGATTGATGATGACTATGATATGGCATCTGATGTTAAACTCATCCTCGCAGCCGTTGATTCAGTTTTCTGCAGGACGACTGAAGTTCACCGAGAGATGCCTCGTAAGGCTGACCTTGAAGTGGACCTCTCAGCCCCTCCGAGCAGACGTTCAGGAAGTTTAGAGTCACCTCTCGACTCTCCAAGATGCTGTTAGAGCCAACACTGAAGCCATTGCTGTTCTCTCCAGCAGGGCTGATGATGCTCTGGCTCTCTCCATTCAGCAGACGAGACTTCTTCAGCAGATCCTGGATGCTGTCCGTCAACCAGCCCAGTGATCCTGCCTTCTTTCTTTGCTGATGATCGTGCTCAGCTCTATGAGATGCGTGAGGCAACGACAACTCTAGCCTCTGCTCTGTCAAGGCTAGAGGATATGATGGTTCTCCAGCATCAGCGTGTGGACGAACTCTCTGGCTTATACTCTCAAGTCTTAGCCAGAGTGGACCATCTGATGTTGCTGCTGAACCTGCTCCTGCTGTTGCTCCAACATTATTTCCAGCTGAAGCTGAAGCTCCTAGAGCTGAAGCGGTTGCTGCTCCTGTAATCCCGACCACCGAAGATGTTTCAGCTGAGGCAGTCGATCCCATCCCAAGGGATGATGCTCTTCCCATCATCGCTGTTGCTGGTGATGATGATGATGATGATGACGAAGATGATGATGATGAAGATGACGAACCTGTTCTCCCAGACCCCGGACATGACCTAGATGGTGATGATGACGATGATGATGAAGATGATTTTACCATCAAGTATCAAAAGCCAACAACCGCCACCAAGAGAGTTGCCCTCAGGGATTCTGCATCCCAGGGGGAGCAAAGGGAAGGAGAGTCTGCTCCATCAAAGAACCAGGACCACCAATCAAAAGGCAAAACGGTCGCTGAAGAAGGGAATCTGAAGGTACTTTTTAATATCTCTCAACCCTTATTTGAAGACTCTACCTCTCAGGTAGTAGTCACTTCTTTGTATCAACTTCAAATTCCATCAACAACCTGCGGTCGACTGGAGTGGCTCCCTAAAAACCATGTCTCCAGTGCTCCCACCGACCAGCAGATGGCTCAGCTAAAGGAGTCACTCGACCAAACTAGAGTAAAAATCCCTCTTCGTACCTCTAGTGGTGGTGAGTTTGACTTCCTTTCAGAAGCTGAAAGACTCGAGGCATTAAGGGCTGAAGAAGAGCTAGAGCTTCAGAGGAAGCAGACTAAAGACAACTTAAAGCTGGCCAAGTCACTAGTTGAGAAGATTCTCTCCAAGAGAAAGTCCAAGAAGAAGGTGAACGCTGTCCAAGCCCAGGCTAAACTTCTTTCCATTGCAGAAGTTAAGCATGAGAAGAAGCTGGTCGAAAAGGACAAGCGATGGAGCGAAGCAAAACTGAAGAAGAGAGTCAGTCGCCGCCCGATCATTAGCGTCAGCATCAACGGACGTTCAAAAGACGGTGGAACACTGGTCTCAATGCTCATCACTTGGGACAATCTCGATGCCATCACCGAGTACCCTTCCTTCCTTGGCCGATATGGATACAACAAATGGATGGAGATTAGGCAAGCCATTCAGCGATCCAAGTCAAGACATAAGGCGATTATCTAGAACACCATCAGCGATCTCATCAAACGAATGTCCAGGTATGTCGTAGTCCCTGGCAGGCCTTCTCTGAAGAAAGGTGGGAAGAAGAAACAAAAGCTCTCTAATCCTAATGATGGACCATTCCTAAGGAACGAACATGAAACAAGGTTCTCCTTAGATGAAATCCTAAAGGGTGACGAGAGTATAGACATTTCTTTGCTGAATCTCGACTTGCCAGATAAGGGTCCTTATACACCCAACACCGTGCATTTCAAACCTGAGTTAGGAGTTATATTCCTTGACTATGAAGGTGAATTCAGATTTCAAAGAATGTCAAAGCTACATCTATGTCCAATGGGTCATCTGGTTTACCTTTTGTTCTGGATAGATGATAGCATGTGTGGAAAAGTCATGGATCTGAAGATATGAAGGGAATGCCTACGTCGAAGAAACCTTGATAAAGATGTACCCAGTTACATAGATCTAAGTGTTTTAGATTAGTTTCTCTTTGTATTACTGTTCACTTTTCCTTGGAAATCTATTTTACTATGTCTACTTTCAGTGATTAATCTTCTAGTCTGTAAGTATTAGACATGTACTGAACTACTTGTAATATTACCAATGATAATAAAATGAGTATTTCTTGTACTTCACTGAAAAAGATCCCTGAAAAAAGTAATAGGGACACAAGTCTATGAGTTCCAGTGTTACTTTTTACATTCACTGACAATCTATAAGTTAGTGAATAAGATTTCAGTTTCAGTTTCCATACTTGTAATTTTCTCTTAGATATGACTGAAGGAAAATTCTCAAGCAAAGACTGACTCACTGAAAAAGATCCCAAAATAGTAAAAAGGGAAATGCACTTTATATGTAACTTTTCCTTACTGTTATTTGATAAGACAACTTTCTTTATGTTGTCTTGTTATCATCAAATAAGGGGAGATTGTTGATCCTCTCTCTCAGTGATTTGATGATAATCTCTTTTCACTTATACGAAGTATTTTTATGTTTCTGTCTTTTCAGTTCCAAGTGATCGCTGAAGAACTTGTATTGTAATTCAAGTGTGACACGATACTTCAAGAAGATAACACTCACACCAAAGAACCTTCAGCTAATGTCGAAGACTGAAACTGAAGATTAGAGACTGGCAAGTACGTGATCTGAAGCGGTACTCAGTGATTACAAGCTTGTCTACATATGTGTGAAGACTACTCAAGCCTCAGCAATACTGAAGAGACTTCCAGGTCATTCCAGTATTCAGCGATCAAAGGAAGCTTGCTAAGCACGATTGTTGTTGTCTTGTCCTTATGCACACAAAGGACAAACCCATACCCTTTCTAAATGTTAGTACGGTACGGAGCCAGCTAGTCGACTCTATTGCCCACCAACTTTAGGTAAGGATGTCTGCTCATGAATAGGCTTTTTGTACTATTCACTGTAGCAAAGGACAAACCTTCCTCTTAAGCCTTGACACACACTCTAACCCTACCATATTGCATTAAATGAACATTTAATGCATTGTGTATAAATAGAAGTGTTTCTTCTCAATGTAGAGTGCGCGCAACACACTCTCTTAACCTAATTCTTACTTTGTGCATTCTAGAGCTTAAGTAAAATAACTTCTCTTTACAACATTTCTTTTCTCATTTGCTAAGATTCTGTGTGTAACCAAAGATTATTTAGATATGTTTTCTTACCTTAAACAGTCTTGTAAAATTTGTATTGATCTTCTTTTATTAATATACATTTTAAATTTGAAAATACTGTGTTTGTATTCATCCCCTTCCCCCTTCTACAAACTGTTATACATATCTTGTAGACCCTCAAGGGACCAACAGAAATACATCTTGATTTTAGTATTTTATTTTATTCTTTATCTCAGTTGATTTTATAATATGGTCTTATGTGATTTTGAAAAAGCAATGATGTTTTTATTTTTGAATAAAATATAAATCTGAAGATATTATAAAAATTTGACAAAAATATATCGATATTAGTATTAAATTAACTATTTAAAATTCCT
>NC_037539.1:23289786-23295882 GCF_001531365.2 Cynara cardunculus var. scolymus | reverse complement strand
ATTTAACGATGATATAAGTTACACTTGGTTTTTACATATTAATACAACTTGAATAAATAAGAGTTATGGTTCCAATTACAGTTTATCAATGAAAAAAATTGTATGACAATTTAAAATCCAATATATTTAAAATCCATCATATTTAAACGATTCCACAAATGTGTTCGATTTACACCAAGAGCAAAGAATCAAGAGATCGAGAGCGAGACCAAGAGTTCTAGAGCAATTGAATGGGAACACTTTTAATAACTCTTGGTGAATATCAGTTTGAATCTCACCTTGTGGGATGTAGAAGACATAGAGGTATGAGAGGGTGAAGGCACGAGTGAAATGTGTCAATAATATCTTGGTAACATGAAAATAAAAGGTAATAATGTGCATTAGTAACTTGTACTATATGCTATTTTAATTGTAGATTAAGAGATTTTAAAAATGAATGCATAAAGTAGTACTAATACTTAATGAATTATGAGTTGTTTTTAAAACTATGTAACTTGCATTATGAGTTATTTTTAAGACTTTAAGACATTGTTTGTAATTGGTTCGATTATGTTTGAGATATTTAACCTTACATCTTTAAAAAAAATTGTAATTTACTTTTAATTGTGAAATTTAGCGTATTGTCATTATCTGAATCTTTTAATGGATGTTTATGGTTTATGGCTGTTTTCTTTGTGTTTTGTATCATGTCCATTGATCGATTAATGTTTGTGTTTTGTATTGAATCTTTTTTACATGATCTGATGATCCATTGGTCTACATGGGCTGCTGATGGAATTTGCAGATCCTAATGGTAAAACACAATCACACACACACACACACACACACACACACATATATATATATATATATATATACTTACATATAGGTACTTCAACTTGGTTTCTTGAAAGCTAAATTAAATCGACACTAATTTCGATCAGTGCAATTGGTCTTTGATGTATTAATACAGGACCAATGTATCACAATGGAGTTTACCATCTGTTCTATAAATACAATCCATATGGTCCATTATGGAGTAACATTTCATGGGGTCATTCCATATCCTATGATCTTATCAATTGGGTTCATCCGGATGTTGCTCTCACCCTAACGAGACATAACGATATCAACGGATGCTGGTCTAGTTCCACCACGATCGCAGAATCCAGCAAGACTTTGAACAATCCAAAAGGCTAATGCACTCCACATGATTTCACATTATTAAATACTTTTCTATGGGCCTCCGTAGGTCGAATTTATTGCAGTGCTCTACTTCCCATCTGCATCACACACAAAGACATTTTGCATTAAAAATTCTCAAAAGTGATCTTATGCTTTAATCTTTATAAAATACTTTTGCACCAAGAATATTCATAGTAAATAGTTGCAGGTTAAAGAACTCTATATTAGGTAAGAGTTGCAACACATGCTAACGTTGAAGTTTGGTTTGTTGCCACTGGCAAATCTAATTATATATCCACCACTTTAGATGAAGTGCCTAATTATGGAACCCACCCCTGGAACTGAATGTTTAAAATAAACCCTGCTTTGTCAGAGGCCTGCTTAGATATAACTTCTAAGTGAAATATATCATCTTACCTTGATACTTTGTTGTAAAAAAATGGTGTTTTAAATAAAGACCGACCAAGCTGCCTCATTCAAATTCTGAAAGAAAAAAACAGCTAAACAAGGATTTGGTCATGGTTGCATGGGGCATAGGAGTCTACAATCATGAAAGAAAAGAGGGTTACTATTGTTTGCCATAACAAGAGTCAGGTTTTTGCATGTACATAGCTCACTGTATATGGGAGTTGGAGGCCTAAATTTTCCAGATGAGGATCAAAACACCAAATATAAGAAGTGCTTTGAGATTCCATTCTATTTTCCCAAAAATTATATGGCAACAAATTTATATGTCTAATTAACAAACACATGGTAGCCAACCTCAAAGTTACCAAAATTCCCTACAACACAATGACTTAGTAGTGACTATATTACTGGAATGAGAACATTTCTCAAAGAGATCTCCTAATTCCTAAATGTATTTAACTTCAGACAACCAAAACAAAATAATGGTAAGGTACAAAAGATTGAACCATTACAGGTTCACAGAGGTGGAAGGGGAATATAGCCTTACCTTCTCTAAGCCAAGTGAAACGTCATTTCCTAATTAAAATTTTTAGCCCAAGCACCAATCAGGCAACCTACTATAGTCCAAAGGGTAACTACTAAGACTACACTTTCAAGTGATTACAATTTTTACATGACTGAAGCTGCTTAGTAAGTCTGCCCTACATGCATAATGCATTCAAGAGAGAAATCCCAGATGCAGCTAAAGAAAAAATCCTCTATGTTTTTTGGTGTGTTTTTTACTGCCATCAAGCATCTGCAGGTTTAACAGTGTGTGTGTTTTTGCTGCTCAACCACCAATTAGTTTGCTGTAAAAATAAGTACTTAAATCAACAAAATGAACAATAATGAACTTATCAATATATACCAAAGCATTGTTGATTAACTATTTTTGGTGCTTCTTTTTTCAAATAGTAAAAGAGAAAAAGGAGGAATCTGAATGGTTTTGTGTCAAGATATATATGGATTCATTTATTTTCATTTATTTGATTTCTGAGGATTTTGGGCCTTCCAATAAGATTGGTTTGTTATATATATAAAATATAACCCATCTCACATCAATTTCATTCTTGTATAGGCAATATGTGGCATGATCAGAAGCATGTCAAAACCTAAATCTTCTTATTATATTGGTATGTTTCCAATAAGATCCATAGAAATTGAAAGCCTTACCCTTGGAACTCTTCCTCCTATATTTCAGGGTATATTCATCAGTCTACTGATTAATGTTCCAAATGCTTCCTATAAGTCTTTCAATAGGCACTTTGCTTAATGATTGTAGGTTGTTCTTCTTGTACTTTGGCAGGTGTAAAAATACTTATATTGAATGCAGACCATCTTATATTTGAGTTTGTTGCTAAATGGGCTGGAAATCCCAACATAACTCTGGTTTTGAACAAATTATTTCTACCCATCAAAATTCAGGTTAGAAGAGTTTGGTTCTTATGTCATAAAGTACATGAGAATTTTTTTAGTGGTTGGTAATCTAGCATGCTTGCTTTATGGTATAGATAAAAGTAGAAACACCCACATTGGTCAAGCAAGCATGCATGATTTCTTGAAGATTTCAAGTGCTTTTAGTGAAAAGTCAAAGAACAAAAGCATAATATCTCACAGAAATTAACAGACTACAAGTCATGTTAAGTCAAGATCAGAAACACCCAATAAAGGTCAAAAAGCAAACATGATTTCTTTCAAAGACAGACAGAAACACAAGTATCATCTCACACGAACAGACATAAACCATGATCATGAATGATCTTTCAAAGATTTCAAGTGCATCTTTTAAAGATTTCAAGTGCATCTTAGAAAAGAAACACAAAAATGCATGATCTTTCAAAGATTTCAAGTGCATCTTAGAAAAGAAACACAGAAATCATCTCACACAAAATTAAAGATATATAGAAGCCATGCTGAAACAAGATCGGAAACACCCACAAAGGTCAAATAAAAGAATAATCTCACACAAAAACATTCACAAACACATAATTAAGCCATGTTGAATGAATATATAAAATCCAAGATATTGTAAATGGTACCTATCTTTTTGGTTTGAATGATAGCATATCACTGGTGAGAGAGTAACAAGCAGGTAATATCATCAAGAGGGTTTTACAAAGAGATACCAACAGAGCTCCACTAGCAGTATGCCCACCTCCACCCTACACATAAATTAAAAAAAAACCACCTTCTTTATCTAATTTTTCATTTCTTCTCCAAACTCTTCCTTCTCACTTTTTTCCTACTACAGTTGTGAGTTTTGATAAAATAAAAAAGAAAAGGGGAGGGGGATAGAATGCCAAGGAACTCAGTGAGAAACCCTTTATTAAACCACCATGAAAGAGATCAAAATACTTGAGAGAGATTGAGAGAAAGAGAGCAGAAAACCAACTGATCAACACACATATAACATGAAGACTCTCGTTTTACATTCCATATATGATATACCTTAAACTATCAAATTATTAACCAAACCATTAACCAGCCACACTGCCATTCTACATTGTTGCAATTTAATTTCATCATATATGCGTTATTAACCAGCCACATTACATTATAAAGATCATTAACCAGCCACATTACATGAAACCCTAATATTTTTGAATAAATGAAACCTGATATTTTCACATAAATGAAACCTGATATTTTCACATAAATGAAACCTGATATTTTTGCATAAATGAAACCCGAATATTTTCGCATAAATGAAACCTGATATTTTCGCATAAATGAAACCCTAATATTTTCGCATAAATGAAACCTGATATTTTCGCATAAATGGTAAAAACAAACCTGGAGATGGATTGAATGATAAAGAAGACGATGGAAGAGAGGTCTGATTTCGAAGAAGACGATGGAAGATGATGAAACCTCGCTTTAATATATTGATGATTCGAGTGTCTTGGGGAGTGAGGAATTGCCTGAATCGTCGTATTGGGAGCGACGAAGCGTTTGAATAGTCGTCTTGGGGGAGGGGAGCGACCTAATCGGCGTCTTGGGGGAGGGAAGCGACCTAATCGGCGTCTTGGAAAGGGGAGCGATCCTTTGGGGGAGGGGAGTGAGTAATCTACTACTGCAGTAAAGGATAAAAGATAAGGGTATGGTCATTTATAATTTTTAAGACTTTTAAGACTTTTGGTAAATCTGCTTAATAAGGTAGTATATATATAGATTCTTTAGATGTAATTGATGATTAAAAATGTTTGATTTTTTGTTTTATGCCAAAAATTGTTAGTTGTGATGGTGGTTGATTATAAAGATGTACCATAAGAGTGGTGTTTGATTGGTTTGAGTTTGAGCTTCAAAGATCAAAAGTACTTGGAGATCTCAGGTTTGAATCCAATGAGGAATAAGAAATCTCTTTGTGGCCACGGAGGTTCAAATGCAATGACTCGCGGATGCTCACCCTGAAATTAATCGGCTTGTATACAGGGCCGTTTATGGGGGAGGGGGCCGGGCGTACGCCCAAGCCCACAAAAATTAGAGGCCCAATTTTTTTAGTATATATAATAGTTCTTTAAAAAAAATTAGTAAATAGAAGAGAAATAAAAAAATTAGAATCTAATAGTACCAGAAAAGATTTTGGTATTTCATTAACTATTAAAGGCCGAAACACGTATTAATTAAATATATTGGAGAAGTACATAAAAAAGTTAATTTGTCGTTCATTATATATTTTTTTATCTAATATTGACGTCTAAAACTACTTACCTCAAAAACTTCGATATATATTCTTCATAAAACATCTCCTATCGACTCTTTTGATTATTCCACTTTCGCATGAATTCTATTTTTGTATTAGAATATAGTAGATTTTTCTTGTTATTAGCTAACAAAACCCCCATCTTTTGAAAAATTTACAAACCATATGAGACGTTACAACTTATATCTATATTTAGAATAATAAAACTATAATTGTTTTTTTTTCATACTTATTTTTTTATATATAATTAGAAGAGTACTCGCGCAATGCAGCGAGACACATCTCGATTGTAATGTTATATTTTATTATTTGTCTCTGTCGATGTTATAATATGATTTTATGTGTTTTTTAAGAAAGCAATAATGATTTTATTTTTGAATAAAACATAAATTTGAAAAAATATATTAAGATAATAATTAAGTATTCTGTTAAAACTCAATAATTATCCTAATTATATTTTAAATTTTTTATATTTAAAATTAGATGTTTATTCTGTATTTGATTATGTTTATCTGCAGTTAGTTACACGAATTCAGATATGGAGCTTTAATAAGTTGTACTTACACAGAATCCACTTGCAATCTTGAGTTTTAAGTAATATGCATTAATAAACAGTACTTTATGCATAAAAAGTGTTTTTTAAGAGTTTTTGTCAAATGCTTTATAATATAACTAGAAGCATACTCGCGCAATGCAGCGAGATACATTGTGATTTTAATATTTCATTTTATTCTTTATCTCAGTCGATGTTATAATATGGTTTTATGTGATTTTGAGAAAGC
>NC_037539.1:23279607-23288731 GCF_001531365.2 Cynara cardunculus var. scolymus | reverse complement strand
AATCTTAAATTTTAAGTAATATGCATCAATAAACAATACTTCGTGCATAAAAAATTGTTTTTAAGAGTTTTTGTCAAATGTTTTATAATATAGTATATATAGTATAGATTATGTGTTTTAAAAAAAACAATAATGATAGTATAGATATAGATATTGAGTGCATAAATCTATGTACTTTTCTATCTAAAAGAAGAATAAGATCTCAAACTATAACCAAATTGAGTTTTTTTAATTATTTATAAGATTGATGATTTTAAAAAAGTTTGTTTTAACTTTAACACCATGTTTTTGGGTCTACTTTTACGAAGGAAAGAAAGAAAAATAAGAGGGAAAGAAAAATATTATGTTCTCGAGATTTTTTTAAGAAAAGGAAAAGAAACGAAAGAAAAAAAAAAAGATTTTATTTCAAAAATTATTTTTATTTCATTCTTTTTCCTTTCTCTCTCTTCTCTATCAAAAACATAAATAAAAAAACTTTATTTATTTTCCTTTCCTTTCTTTTATTTTTCTTTTCCTTTCTCATTCTTTTCTTTCCTTTCAAAATTCGAGAACATAGTATAAAAGTTTAAAATGGTGTTAACAAACATTAACATTATGTGACATGGAAAACTAACCTATTTACATTGATTTGCATAGTGTTACTAGAAAATTAGAAAAATTAACATTGTGATCCCAAATGATATCATTCTACGTACCAAAAATATATCATAGGATGTTTTGTTGATGGAACAAATTGATGATGCTACATAAAAATGTTCTAGTACATAATATTAATTTAGAAATGATTATTGATTTTGCGTCTAGAAATACTAGAAAAAACGGTTTTATATGAATTTAATGTTATTTCTGATGATAAAAACAATATATTGACAAAAAAAAAATCGTACTCAACGAGGGCCTATTTTCACATCTCGCCCAGGACCTAAAAAATGTCAGGAACGAACCTGCTTACGGATTATATTTTTTTGGTGAAGTGTACCCTTAAATGCCCTCACATGTGAGGGGCACATGATTGGAGTTGCTTAGAAAAAAGATGAATGGGGATTAAAACTAAAACAAAACATGTATACTTTCTTTCTAATGTAGCAATGTATTTTAATTTTGTTTATTTTGTTCAATATATTAACATCATCTTATGCAAAACATAAACACATAGTTCCTTAATAATTACATTTTATATTTTAATTGTCGTATTGTATCATAACGGTTAAATCAGTTTTAGATTTGATAAAACAAAAAAATTGATTCCAAATATACGTATATGAAAATATGTTGCTATTTTTTATGTTAAAATATATATTACCTAGAATATGTTGCTTATAAAAATCATTTATTTTTAGCAATTATGTATTCTGTTTTGATATGTTATATCTAGAAATTTTCTTACCATGTGTTATTTTTTATCCAATTAATGAATGAGTTTATGCAAAACATTTCTTTTATATGAATGAGAGAAATGGGATAGGTTCTAGTGAGAAGAAAAGTTAAGATGAGAAACGTAAAAAGAGATTTCTACCCTTGGATGCACATTAGGATGAGATGCATCGGGTCAATTCCTGTATCAAGAACGATTCATGGGTGGATTTGAGATTAAAGGTGATCAAGTATCAAGATCTCTACGCTTTTCACACGATCCTTTACCTTAGAAAAATTCTTAAGTATGCTAGTAGTAGACATAGGTCTTAAGCACATTTAAGATCTAAATTTGATTGTTAGAGGAAGACACCCGGCGAGGGTCAAGACAACAAGCTACCGATAATCGGCACATAAAGAACATCAAAATCCAAAATTACGAGCTAAACTTGAAGGTTTATTTGGATGATTGTTGCATAATCTATTGGATGTGTCAATGCCCAAAATTGCAAAAGTTTGATGGAAAAGATACCAAAGTTGACAGAAGCCGAAAATGAGTCTCTTGGATGTTGAGTGATGCCCAAACTCGTGACATGAAAAGATAAAAAAAATATCTAGAAAACCCAAACGAGGGTATTAATATGACTAATGTTATATATGTTAAAAAACTAAACGTCTTTGAAAAATCATTTTATTACAAATATACACACAAGAAAGAACTAGAATACATATTATAACCTTTTGAGTTTAACTAAATCTAAACTACATAAGAACAATGCAAATCTGTATACAAAGAAAACGTAGAGAGAGAGAGATGATAGTGAGAGAGAGAATGAGAGCTAAAGAGAGCTCTCTTGAAAATGAATCGAGAATATGAGAGAATGAGAGCTAAAGAGAGCTATCTTGAAAGTGAATTGAGAATATGAGCCGGATTATCAATTTAGAGGGTTTTTTTTTTTAGAATTAGCAACTTTAGTCCTTGAAGAATCCAATTCCAGACTCCGCTATCCTATGAATATTCCCATAAGTGAGGTGCAGTCCCTCTTCTTTTCAAACACCAAGACTTTTCACATTTAGCATTTTCTACCCCAACCTGTTAACATTCTATCAAAATAAGGACAAAAGAGTTAAGTTAGTCAAGATTGGAATAAAGATACATTTTAACACCCGCCCTCAATCTTGACCTTTAAACAAGTCAGTCATTCTTAATTTTGAACACAAATAATTGTGATGATTTATTCCAAGGGCTTTTGTTAAAATATCAACAGTTTGTTCATAAGAAGGAATCTTTACAACCTTTAAAATGCCTTTATTAATTTTTTCCTGAATATAATAAATATCAATTTCAATGTGCTTAGTACGTTCGTGAAAAAAGGGATTATTAGCAATTTGGATAGCATATTTATTATCACAAAAAAGATTATCTGGAAGAAGATTTTTTGTTTCAAGATCAGACAGAATTTTAAGAACCCAGACAATTTCATATGAAACAGAAGCCATTGCTCCATATTCAGATTCAACAGATGAACGAGAAACAATATTTTGTTTCTTGCTTTTCCACGAAACCATTGAATTATAAAGGAATAAATAGAAACCAGTAACAGAGCACCTACTCCTTTTCCAAGAGAGAGCTTGAGATACCTGAGAATTCTAATAGCAAGATTTAGATGCCACTGTCTTGGAGCTTGCATAAATTGACTAAGACGATGAACAACAAAAGTTATACCATGTCTAGTTGCAAGTAGATAAATTAACCTACCAATTAATCTTTGATAACCAGAACAATCCAACAAAGGAGAATCTTTTGAGTTATTAGAATCAGTTACAACAAGATTCATATCCATAGGAGTATTAGAAAGTTTACACCCCAAATATCCAAAATCATTTAATAACTCTAAGCAGTATTTTCTTTCAGACATGCAAACCCCATCAGTGCAATCTAAAATTTCAATACCTAAAAAGAATTTTAGTTTTCCCAAGTCTTTGATTCAGAAATTACTCTTTGAGTATTCCTTAAAATTATTTATTTCAATTAAACTGTTTCCAGTAATCATTATATCATCAACATACACAAGAAGGACAAGAAACACAGAATTAACTCTTTTAGTAAACAAAGAGTAATCACTAATACTCTGAACAAACTCATTTTCAATTAACCAAGAAAAGAGCTTGGCATATCATTGACGAGGAGCTTGTTTTAAGCCATATAAAGACTTTACAAGTTTACATGCACAATTATCATCAGAATTGTGGTACCCTTCAGGCATGGTCATATATACATTTTCTACCAAGTCACCATATAGAAAATCATTGGTACATCTAATTGATATAAATTCCAAATAAACTAAACAACTAAAGCAATAATAAACCTTACAGTGACCATATTAACAACCAGAGAGAAAGTTTCTTCATAGTCAAGACCTTCTCTGTGACTATAACCCTTAGCTACTAATTTGGCTTTATATCTTTCTATCTCACTAGTGGATTTATATTTAATCTTATAAATCTATTTACAACCTATGGCTTTTCTATTTTTAGGTAACTCAGGAATGTACCGAGTTCCATTTCTATGTAAAGCTTCCATTTCATCATTCATGGTATTATCCAATTATCATTACTACAAGCTTATTTAAAAGATTTGGGTTCAACAAACTTGTTCAAGTTAGAAACAAAACAAAAATTTTCAGATGAAAGGCAAGAATAATTTACAACTCTCTCTATAGCATATTTAACCTTTCATTCGACTACAAAATCATCATTTTTATGAGGGAAATTGGTAGGTCTAGACGACCTTCTAATAGACTGAGATTGAATACCCTCAGAGATATGACCTAGGTAAACTTCATTGTTATCACTAGTAATATTTTTGGTCTATGGGATAGCATCACGAGGAACGATGACAACCACTTTAGGGCTACTTAAAGTCTGCCAATTGGTAACTCTATCAAGGTCACTTACTTGAGAATGACCTTGGTTATCTTGGAACTCAGAGCTGCCTAGCGACTGCCTATTGTCAGCTCTAGATGGGCTACCTAGCAAACTACGGTTATTGTATCCAGAAACGGACTGACAATTATTCTCATCAACAGTTGGGCCTCTATTCTCATCATTGGGTGCCACAACATCAAGATCATTAGAAGAACTACACACAATATCATAGAAATTAAGATTGTTTATATCACTAGTATTGACTTCATTAGTCTTGTCCATACTCATCATGAAAGGAAAAACATATTTATAAAATTTGACATCTCGAGAAAGAATAATTCTTTTGGTATCTGTTGGTCCCTTGAGGGTCTACAAGAATAGTAAAACAGTTTGTAGAAGGGGGGGATGAATACAAACACAATATTTTCAAATTTAAAATATATATTGATAAAGAAGATCAATACAGATTTTACAAGATTGTTTGCAAAAAGATAAGGTAATAAAAACCTATCTAAACAATCTTTGGTTATACACGAGTTCTTAGCAAACAAGAAAATAAATGTTGTAAAGAGAATATCCTTTACTTAAGCTAGAAAATGCTTGAAGTAAGAATTAGGTTTAGAGAGTGAGTTGTGCGCAGTCTGCATGAAGAAGAAACACTTTTATTTATACCCAGGCATTAAATGTTCATTTAATGCAATATGGTAGGGTTAGAGTGCGTGTCAAGCCTTAAGAGGAAGGCTTGTCCTTTGCTATTGTAGGACTGAAAATCAGTGTTAAATTGTATTCGTCTTGAAAGTTAATTTTGTCTATAATTGTATAAAAGTCACCGTGTTTGACTTTTCTTAGACAGGTTTGACTTTGACTATGTTTAGAAGTTTGACCCTATAAATAGGGTGATGTCTTTTGTAATCTTTAAAAAGAGCTTTCATTGTAAAAATCATATTACGTAATTGAAGTTTGACCAAGATTTGAAGATTGACTTTCTCTCTCAACTCTCAGTGTTCTTACAAGTTTTATTCAAATCTGCCATTGTTGAAGAGCTTTCTTGAAGAAATTATTAGTCCCACTCTAATCAATCTTCAAGAAAGCTCTTCAACAATGACAGATTTGAATAAAACTTGTAAGAACACTATGAGAGTTGAGAGAGAAAGTCAATATTCAAATCTTGGTCAAACTTCAATTACGTAATATGATTTTTACAACGAAAGCTCTTTTTAGAGATTACAAAGAATAACCCTTTATATAGGGTCAAACAACTAGACAAAGTCAAAGTCAAACTATCCTAAGAAAAGTCAAACACGGTGACTTTTGTACAATTATAGAAAAAATTAACTTTCAAAACGAATACAATTTAACACTGATTTTCAGTCCTAACATTCTCCCCCTTTGTATTCAGACTTGAAAGAATTTTCGCGCTTTAAGTCTCGTTTGAACTTTGTAGCTTTAAGCACTCTATGTCTTTATCAAAAACAATCTTCAAATCGAAAACTTCAGACAATCATTTGTTGAGAAAGATCTTCTAACATTCTCCCGTCGAATGTAGAAACGCGATGATCTTCTCTTTTGACAATATAGATCAGAAACAATAATGAACTTCAGAATTGATCTTCAGTAAACTGTTGTAAAAATTGATCTTCACATTCAATAACTCTCAGACATTGTAGCATCTCAGAATAATCTTTTGTAATAATCTCCAGTCGCACTCCTTTTAAGTCTTTTGCCATCATTGAAGTTACTCCCCCTTGATCTTTTCATCAAATTCTCCTTATAATGTTCGAAATTGGTCATTTCATTCATTATTACATACTCCCCCTTATGATGAAATGAGAATCATTACACCATACACAAGAATGAATGAAATCTTCCACGAAAGCCGTCAATTCATGGAATTGTAAGTAGATCTTTTCAAATCCACTTATTTAATCTTTTCAGATTAAGGGAATGAGAAGATAACAACCAATTTCAACGAATGAAATTGTTTTCAATATTATAAAAGATTGGCCTGTGAGTATAACAAATATACTCAGTACAACGGATGTACTGTATATATGAGACTTTTCAAGGCTCATCTCACTAGGTCTTCCATTCAATCATTAATAGCTTAACAAATAGCATATCTATGAATGTTTTGGCAAAATAACATATAAAATGCAAACTCTGTGTAGTGTAAAAAGATAAAGCAACATATGCTTCTGTTTAGGCTCAAAAAGATAAACCGTGTGGACTACACAGATTTATCAGACTCGATTAATGATCAAAAAGACTTGAAGGGGGGACATATATCTTTCTGATTCAATATCAACTTTCTCCGAATGAGAAATTGATAGATGATGAGCTGTATGCCCCAAGTGTTATTGAAACACTTATCTATTGAGAGATAAATGAGTAGGTGGTGGGGTTGTGACAAGAATTGGCCTGGGCTTTGCCTTTTTCAATATTAGTCTTGAAAGAATTGAGAACTAATAGATTGTGCGGTATGCCCGGATTTTAGAAGTTTGGAACAGGATCTTGTTTATTCTTTTGATCCTGACACAACTCTCATCAATTCTTTTAGCTCACAACAACTACCCCTCTCTTTTTCATTTTAATCTCAGCATACAAACCCTTTTGTATATAAAGCTCACTCAAATATGGTTGTCCTCATGGGTAGGTTTGTCGGTTATGACATTCCATAGAGGTATTTCTGATAAGCACTCAGTCCCTCCTAAAATTTAGCATTATGCACAGT
Source organism: Cynara cardunculus var. scolymus (assembly GCF_001531365.2). NCBI lineage: Eukaryota > Viridiplantae > Streptophyta > Magnoliopsida > Asterales > Asteraceae > Cynara > Cynara cardunculus. Next base: position 23,281,719 of record NC_037539.1, on the reverse strand, counting down.
TGATCATAATGGTTGATCAAAATGTTATTGCAAATAAAGCACAATGATCATATAAAATTTGATCAAAATATTTGGCTTTTAAGCACACTCAATAAAGGAATAATGCGACAACGATCAGATTATTGGGTATGCGAGAGAAATGAATAAAGATCTGTAAGAACAAGTTTACAGATTCAGATAAAAAAATGAAATGTATATCATTCAAGGTAGAAAAAATTGAAAAACAACCTTTGAATACAAACGAGTGTATTATCACTGAAGATGATTTATATAAGAGACGTGATAATAATAGTTTGAAGAATAGCTGAAACAGGTATTGGAGTTATGTTTGATGAGAAATTACACAAGTAAAATCTCAGGAAATACCTGTTCAGAAAATGTATTCGTTTAAAAAAAATTTATTCACTTCCCGAAAACATTTATTGAACTTCTAGAGACTCCCCCTAGAAAGTATATTATAGAAATGTTTCGATTCAGCTAAAAAATAAAAAAAATAAAGGAAACATTTTAAGCACGAGTTCTAAACTGAGTGTTTAGAAACCACACTCGGTAAAGCACGGGTCCTGAACTGAATTTTCAGAAGCCTTAGTCGGTTAAACACGGGTTCTGAACTGATATATTCAGAAACCTCATTTGAAACATATTACAACTCTCCCTGCATTAATGTATCATTAAAATGATATTCTGATCAGCGCAGACTTGACACACATGCAAAATCAAATCAAATAGATTTTGGTACCCAAATGAATTTGGGTCCTATTTTGTTAGTATAAGGCTGGGGTATGTTGTAACTTCCAAACCATCTATTTCTATTTGATGTCTTCTTTTTAGCACTTTGAACATGATGATCAGATACAAAATATGATCCAAATCAACTATTATAATCATACATGTTCTTACATTTCCAGTTCTTCTGATCTCTGTTGTCTGTACTCCATCTGTTGTATGTCTTCTTGTTTACAAAATCTGTTGATTTACATGTAGAGCACATAATCCTTTTCTTGCTAAGATTTATCAAGTCAAAATTGGATCTCACAAAACAAGGAAGATTGTTAGTAACAACAGTGTTTCAAGATGAAACAGATTTAGATTATTTACCTAAATGCTTTTAACTTTAGAAGAACAATTGGGTGATCCGATAACATACTCTTGATAATACTGATTAGAAGAACGAGAATAGTTCTTAGAAACAGTTGATTTAGGGCTGCTTGAATAATTGTTCGATTTAGAACAATCATAGAAGCTGATTTTACACTGAGAAGGAGAACTAATTGAGCTGTGAGAACAAGAAAAGTTTTTGACTTTGTGTAAAAGCTGGTCTCTTTCAACAGTAATAAATCAAACTTATTTTTAAGTTCTGTTCTCATCTTCAGCTCAGTTTCAAGGTCTGTCTTCAGATCAGAAAATTTCTTTGTAGTGTCCAGGAGTTTACCTTCTAACTCCTTCTGAAACATTTCAAACATCTTTTTCTGATTTATTAACTCTCTAATCTCTTCATCTGAGTTGTTCTTTTCATTCTCAGAAGCAATGTCAAGCCACTTTTTCTTATCAGCAAGCTCTTTAGCAATAGCTGTATGTTTCTTTATGGTATTTCTCTTCTCAAGAGCAAAGTGCTTTTTCTCTTCATCTAAAGCCTTCTGCTTTAGAGAAATGCTGTCAGATAATTTCTGTGTTTGGCTCTGACACTCTTCTGTGATGTCTTTCTTCTTTTTATCATTTCTGGCACGTTCCAAGATGATCAGCTGCTCAAAATCTGAGATTTGCTTTAACAACATTTTTGCGTTCAGCTCAAGAGAGTTTATCTTATTCTCATAAGATAAGCGTTCAACATCAAACCTTTTCTCTCTTTCAAAAACTCTTTTTTTTCCTTTTCAAATTAATTCCTTAACTCAGACAAATCACTCTCTGATTTATTCAATTTTGCAGTTAAGTTCTCAGTCTCTGGATTAACTTTCTCAGAAGAATTCCTCACTTTTTGCAAATCTTAAAGTTTGTTTAATAACTTCTTATTTGCATCTGTTAACCCAGATCTGACAGTAGAACAATTTAATAAGGAAATTCAAGAGAGATTTGTAATAGAAGAAGATGAAATAGAAATCGACGGCGCTTTCT
>NC_037539.1:23275383-23277109 GCF_001531365.2 Cynara cardunculus var. scolymus | reverse complement strand
AAGTCTTCAATTCTTCTTCACATTCTATCCTCACTTTATTCAAAGTTCTTTAAAAAACACTAGCCTTATCAGATAAAACCTTTTCAAAATTTTCTCTCAAAGTTTTATTTTCTCGTTGTAGCTCCTTGATAAATTCTTTATCACAAAAATTTTCATCAAACATATTTATATATTTCTCTTTATAGTCTTTTAGACTATTTTCCAATTCTGCAATTCTCTCTTTCAACTCCTTATTCTCCTTCTCAAGAACAGTTGCCATTAAGAAAATCAAGATTGATCAAATAAAGAATCTATGCAGTTCAAGAAATTGATCAAAGAAATACACTAAAAATATTACACAATCATTCAAAAAATAATTCACACTTCACACAATTCCTGGAAATTCAATCTGATCACTGCCTAAACCACTTAAGAGTATACTTAAGTCGCTCAAAGACAGTGTGCATTGAAGACTCGCTCAAGAGGTGACCGATAATAAGCTAAATCGCTCAAGGCCTTGCCTTAATCCGGTCAACTCCGCTCAAATGGTGTGCTATGACAAACTAAATCGCTCACTCAATGTCTAAGTCGCTCACCTCATTATCTAAATCGCTCACTACATGAATCTAAACCGCTCACAACATGAGATAAATCGCTCAATCTAAGTACTAAATCACTCACAACTTAAGCTTTAAATCGTTCACCAAACTGTCTAAATCGCTCACCACTATGATTTAAATCGCTCAAGCCAATGAACTAAATCGATCAAGCTTGAAACTAAATCGCCTAAAGCAAAGACTAAATCGCTCAAGGCAAAAATGAACCAAGTATAAGTAAGTCACTAATTAAATCGCTCAAGACTATGTTCCTTAATCTGCTCAAGACTGTTTTAAACTGCTCACAACTTGATGTAAATCACTCATAACTAAGTTCTTAATCCGCTCAAAGGGTGAGCTAAATCCCCCAAAGTAATGCTTAACTCGCTCACATAATGAAGTGAATCGCATACCACATGAGCTAAATCGCTCAATACATGAACTTTAATCGCTCAAAGCTTTGTCTAAGACCAAGTTTAAATCGCTCAATGAAGTGAAGTAAGGATATCCTAACAAGATTCAATCAAAATGTCATTCAAACTTAGATCAAACCAACAAACAAACACAAAACTTACAAAAACTCATACAAGAATGGATCAAATTCTATCTTTTTGATGAATTTTCATAAGATCACGAAGAACTTCAAAATTCATAAAACTCTTCAAATCTTTACTGTCAATGATCAAATCATGAAAATTTGTAAACAACAAAGATTCATGAATCAAATACGCACATGGCGCTTATCATTTTAACATCAAAACACCAAAAAATGAAAGATTTGTGAAGAACATTCTTGAAAAATGAAGAACACTTCAAGAACAAATATGAAGATGAAGATGAACAAAATGTAAAATTCCAGAAATTTTCATCTTTAGTGGATATTCTTCAATCGATGTCACTGCAAACCTGCTCTGATACCAATTATTAGTCCCACTTTAATCAATCTTCAAGAAAGCTCTTCAACAATGGTAGATTTGAATAAAACTTGTAAGAACACTATGAGAGTTGAGAGAGAAAGTCAATCTTCAAATCTTGGTCAAACTTCAATTACGTAACATGATTTTTACAATGAAAGCTCTTTTTAAAGATTACAAAGAATAACCCTTTATATAGGGTCAAACAACTAGACAAAGTCAAAGTCAAACTATCCT
>NC_037539.1:23271797-23274948 GCF_001531365.2 Cynara cardunculus var. scolymus | reverse complement strand
ACAACTAGACAAAGTCAAAGTCAAACTATCCTAAGAAAAGTCAAACACGATGACTTTTATACAATTATAGACAAAATTAACTTTCAAGACGAATAAAATTTAACACTGATTTTCAGTCCTAACATTCTCCCCTTTTGTATTCAGACTTGAAAGAATTTTCGCGCTTTGAGTCTCGTTTGAACTTTGTAGCTTTAAGTACTCTATGTCTTTATCAAAAACAATCTTCAACTTGAAAACTTCAGACAATCATTTGTTGGGAAAGATCTTCAAACATTCTCCCCCTCGAATGTAAAACCGCGATGATCTTTTCTTTTGACAATATAGATCAGAAACAATACCGAACTTCAGAATTGATCTTCAGTAAACTGTTGTAAAAATTGATCTTCACATTCAATAACTCTCAGACATTGTAGCATCTCGAAATAATCTTTTGTAATAATCTCCAGCCGCACTCCTTTTAAGTCTTTTGCCATCATTGAAGTTACTCCTCCTTGATCTTTTCATCAAATTCCCCTTATAATGTTCGGAATTGGTCATTTCATTCATTATTATAGCTACAGTGAATAGTACAAAAAGCACTATTCATGAGCAGGCATCCTTACCTAAAGTTGATGGACAATAGAGTCGACTAGTCGGCTCCGTACCGTACCAACTTTCATAAGGGTATGGGTTTGTCGTTTGTGTGGATAAGGACAAGACAACAGCAGTCGTGCTAAGCAAGCTTCCTTTTATCACTGAATGCTGGAATGACCTGAAGGTCTCTTCATCATTCGCTGAGGCTTGAGCAGTCTTCACACATTTGTAGACAGACTTGTAATCACTGGGTACCGGTTCAGATCACGTACTCGGCAGTCTCTAGTCTTCAGTTTCAATCTTCAAGAATTGCTGAAAGTTCTTTGGTGTGAGTGTTGTCTTCTTGAAGTATCGTTGTCTTTGAGTGATTTACAATACAAGTTCTTCAGCGATCACTGAACAGACTCAGTGATGATCGCTGGAACTGAAAAGACAGAAACATAAATACAACGTATTAGTGAAAAGGGATTATCATCAAATCACTGAGAGAGAGGATAAAAAATCTCCCCCTATTTGATGATAACAAGGCAACATAAAGAAAGTTGTCTTATTAGCTTGAGAATTTTCCTTAAGTTATATCTAAGAAAATTACAAGTACGGAAACTGAAACTGAAAGTGTTGATCCCAGATCTCTCAAATAACAATAATAATTTAGTTATGAATAACCAAATTATACTGTTTTAATAAAGAAAGTAAATAAAACTCAAAAATAGATTATGAATAAGAAAGAACAGTTTTGAGTTTCAAAGGTTTTACTGAATAATAAATCGTGAATACAGAGTAAAAACCTTATGCACGTATATGCGTGTATGTGTGCRTGCGTTTATGCGTGYTTCTAAATAATAGACCTAGTCGTCTATTTATACTAGTTAGCTAATGTCTAGATAACTATCTATTGCTACTTTCTAGCAGATAGTCTAGCTAATAGATAAGGTCTATCTATTACATGGATAATCATATATTACAAGATAAACTATAATTCCAGCTGCTGATTAGTCATCACCAGCTGTCATTATTGAATAGGTGATTTCATCCTTATCTTCAAATCTTCAATGTACGCTTGGATGAATACTTAGAAATTCTTCTAAGTGTTGAACTGCTCCATTGTATCGATGAACACTTTCCATCGATTCGTCCATCGATTCGTCCATCGATCCGCTGGATGTACTTGATCCATCGGTCCGCTGGATATACTTTCCGTCGAAGCTCTGGATAGTCTGTCCATCGGTCCGCTGGATATACTTTCTCTGCCTTGATGTTTTCATCGATCTTCTGGTTCTTCATCACTTATTTTTTTCATTACTTTTTACATTTTGCATTATGGAGTCTAACAATCTCCCCCTAAGTAATGAAATAACAAGGTCTAATCTAATCACATATGAAGACTAGACACTAATCTATAAGAAAATCATCAAATTCCAAATTTTGATTGGATGACGAATTCTTTACAAGACTGGAAACAAATATTTACATCAAGGCAAAAAAAATTTCAGCTCAATGATTACCAGTGTATATCTCTCTGAAGCGTAGTAGTAATCCTCTGAAAGATATGATAGTTGAAATGTCTTGGATGAGCTGGTTTCCAACTTCCCTTGGCACGTAACTTCTACCTAGTCTGTCTCYAATAATTTTCTGAAACCATTCAAGTGTTTCTGTTGAATACTTGAAGGCTTCAGATCTTCTGAAGAACTTCTTAACCCCAAACTCATCCTTGTAAACAAGTCCGAGTTCGGGTTGAGACAGAACAGAGGCAGAACGTATCTCTTGCAGGCCTTGGAGTTCTTCATTTGGTGGAGTGCAGGAAAGTCTCTCAATGCCTAGCCTTAGCGCGATTTCAAAATATGTCTTCGCTCTTAGCTATACCAGGGACTCCATCATCTTAACAACAGCTCTGTTCGCCATTCCAAACCTTATTCCATGATCATGCCATTGAGCTGTGTAGGCATATAACTCCATCAAGTCATATGGATTGAGATTGATGAGGTCGTTCTCGTTGAAGACGCTAACTTCCCCATGAGCTCTTTCCATGCTGAACTCGATATATCTTATGGCTCTGTTGGCGAATGATCTGATTTTTAAATCAATAACTCTTGAAAAGAAAGCACGCGGATCTTGAGTTGTCTGTCTTACAAAACGATGGTGCAGAATATTCATCGATTCTGGCGATAAAATAGGCGGATTGGTTGACAGGCTTTCTTCACGATCACGATATAGGTATTGATGGATATTCTCCATCAATACAGGCTCCCTGGTTGGCGCTTGAGGTATTCTTCTCATTGACTCCATTTGCTGAATTATTTCATCCACTAGGACTGCTGGAGGATGCCTAGAGGAAGATGGAATATCTGCTTGCATCACGGGTTGGGTTGGATGAGTGGGTTTAGGTTCATGGGTTTTTGTTGGTTGGGGTGATGAAGGATGGGTACTTGTGGGTTCAGGTTGATGGGTTTCTGTTGGTTGGGGTGATGAAGGATGGGTACTTGTGGGTTCAGGTTGATGGGTTTCCGTTGGTTGGGGTGATGAAGGATGGGTACTTGTGGGTTCAGGTTGATGGGTTTCTGTTGGTTGGAGTGATGAA
>NC_037539.1:23260370-23271697 GCF_001531365.2 Cynara cardunculus var. scolymus | reverse complement strand
CGGGCCGGGCCGGTCCATAGTCGGTCCCATAACCGGTCCCGGTCCCGGTCGGTCCCGGTCCCACGAAACTACCAAAAACCTCAACCGGTCCCGGTTTTCGGTCCTATAACCGGTCCTTACCGGTTCCGGTCCCGGGCCAGTCCTTTGTCGGTCTCAGTCCCGGTCCTCCGGCGGTCCCGGGCCGGGCCAGGCCGGGCCCATTTGGCCATCTCTAGTATAGATAAATTAAAATTAATTAAATTCTATAAAACTCCATTTCACATTTGCATCTAATCCACATATTTCATATAACATGGAATTCAAATAATTACACACTGGTCCCAAATATATACAAAACGCTAAACTCAATGCAAGACTTGTAAACATAACAAGTTTCAAGTACAATAATATAACATATTCCAAAATCCACGAATGTAAAGCAATTTTAGATTTTCTTCACACTTTCCCCTTTCCCTTATCCATCGATTGTAACCGACCTATAATGCATATTTAAAAACACAAAATGAGAGTTAGACCATAAAGTGTGTGTCCTTCTTTAATCAATCTTCATGAAAACTCTTCAACAATGGCAGATTTGATATGAACTTCAAGAACATCATAGAGAGAGTTGAGAGAGAAAGTCAAGATCTAAGTTTGGTAAAACTCCCTTTCATACGTATATTAAATCTTACAAAATGAGCACTTACAACAAATTACAAAGATCTCACCCTATTTATAGGGTCAAACATAAAAGCCTAGTCAAAGTCAAACTATATATACAATGTCAAACACGATGTCTATTTTAATTATAGACAATAATAACTTTCAAGACGAATACAATTTAACACTGATTTTCAGTCCTAACATTCTCCCCCTTTGTATTCAGACTTGAAAGAATTTCGGCGCTTTAATTCTTGTTTGAACTTTGTATCTTTAAGCCCGCTATGTCTTCTTCAAAAACCAACTTCAACTAGAAATCTTCAGACAATCAATTGTTGAGAAAGATCTTCTAGCATTCTCCCCCTTGAATGTAGAACAACGATGATCTTCTTTTTTTGACAATGTAGAACAGAAACAATAACGAACTTCAGAGTTGATCTTCAATAAACTGTTGTAAAATGGATCTTCACATTCAACATCTCTCAGTCATTTTAGCACCGGAATAATTTTCTGTAATCATTTCCAGTCACATTTCTTTTGAGTCTTTTGCCAATTTTGATATAACTCCCCCTTGATCTTTACATCATATTCTCTTTATAATGATCGGAATTGGATATTTCATTCATTATTACATACTCCCCCTTATGATGAAATGAGAATCATTCCATCATACACAAGAATGAATGAAATCCTCCGCGTAAGCCGTCAATTCATAAAATTGTAAGTAGATCTTTTCAAATCCACTTGTTTAATCTTTTCAGATTAAGGGAATGAGAAGATAACAACCAATTTCAACTAATGAAATTGTTTTCAATCTTATAAAAGATTATCTTGTGAGTATAACAGATATACTCAGTACAACGGATGTACTGTATATATGAGACTTTTTGATGCTCATCTCACCAAGTCTTCCATTCAATCATCGAAAGCTTAAAAATAGCATATCTATGAATGTTTTGGCAAAATAATATATAAAATGCAAAATCTGTGTAGTATAGAAAGATAAAGCAATATATGCTTCTGTTAAGGCTCAAAAAGATAAACCGTGTGGACTACACAAATTTATCAGACTCAAATAGTGATCAAAAAGACTTGAAAGGGGGACATATATCCTTCTGATTCAATATCAACTTTCTCCGAATGAGAAATTGATAGATGATGAGCTGCGTTCCCCAAGTGTTATTGAAACACTTATCTGTTGAGAGATAAATGAGTAGCTGGTGGGGTTGTAACAAGAATTGGCTTGGACTTTGCCTTTTTCAATATTAGTCTCGAAGAAATTGAGAACTAATAGATTGTGTGGTATGCCCAGATTTTATAAGTTTGGAACAGGATTTTTGTTTTCTTTTAATTCTGACACAACTCTCATCAATTCTTTTGGCTCACAATAACTACCCCTCTCATTTTCATTTTAGTCTCAGCACACAAACCCTTTTGTATATAAAGTTCACTCAGATATGGTTGTCTTCATGGGTAGGTTTGTCGGTTCTGACATTCCATTGAGGTATTTATGATAAGCACTCAGTCCCTCCTAAAATTATATTTTATGCTCAGATGATCACAATGATTGATCAAAAATATTATTGCAGATAAGTACAATGATCAGATAAAATTTGATCAAGAAATTTGGCTTTTAAGCACAATCAATGAAAGAAAGATGCGACAACGATCAGATTATTCAGTATATGAGAGAAATGAATGAAGATATGTAAAAACAAGTTTACAGATTCTGATATTCAAAAAATTATTGAATGTATATCAATCAAAGTAAAAAAAAATCAGAAAACAAACTTCGAATACAAACGAGCGTATTATCACCGAAAATGATTTTCTTATAAGAGACGTGATAATAACAGTTTGAAGAATAGCTGAAACAGGTATTGGGCATTCTCCGGATAATTCAAATCGAAGCAATTGGATACACATGTCAAAATGTTACACAAGTAAAATATCAGGAAATACATGTTCAGAGAATGTACTCGTTTTAAAAAAATAACTTCCCGAAAACATTTATTGAATTTCTAGAGACTCCTCCTAGAAAGTAGATTATAGTAATGTTTCAGTTAAGCTCAATAAATTAAAAAAAATATGAAAACATTTTAAGCACGGGTCTTAAACTGTGTAAACTAGAAACCACACTCGGTAAAGCACGGGTCCTGAACTGAATTGTTCAGAAGCCTCGTTTGGAATAGATTACAACTCCCCTTGCATTGGTGTATCACTGATATATGATATTCTAATCAGCATAAAGTTTGACACACCTGCAAAACCAGATTAAGTAGATTTTGGTACCCAAATGAATTTGGGTCCTATTTTGTTAGTATCGGGTTGGGGTATATTGTAACTTCCAAACCATCTATTCTTATTAGATATATTCTTTTTAGCACTGTGAACAGGATGATCAGGAATAAAATATGATCCATACCAGTAATTATGATCATACCTGTTCTTACCTGTCCAACTGTTCTGATAGCTTTTATCTTCATGCCACCTGTTAAACCTTTTCTTAGTGACAAAATAATTGGTTTTGCATGTTGAGCACATAATTCTTCTCTTGCTAAGATTGATCAGATCATTAGTGGATCTCACAATGCAAGAAAGAACAGAGTTAGTAACAACAGGTGTATAAGATGAAATAGAATCAGCTTTATTAACCCATACTTGTTTGGCTTTTGAAAAATTATTGGGTGATCCAATGACATACCCTTGATAAAACTGATTTGAGGAATGAGACTTGTTCTTAGAAACAGTTGATTTAGGACTACTTGAATAACTATTGGATTTAACACTGAAACAGTTATAAAAGCAAGTTTTACATTGAGATTGAGAACTAGTTGAGTTTTCAGCTCTTGAAAAGTCTGAAACTTTCTTAAGTAACTGATCTCTCTCATCAGCAACAAAATCATAATTCTTTTTAAGTTCAGTTCTCATGTTCAATTCAGCCACAAGTTCTGTCTCTAGATCAGACAACTTCTTTGAAGTATCCAAAAATTTACCTTCTAATTMTTTCTTCATCTTTTCAAACACTTTTCTTTCTTTCTCAAAYTTMTTTCTTTCTTCATCTGAACTTCCCTTATCATTCTCCGAAGCAATGTCAAGCCATTTCTTTTTCTCAGTAAGCTCTTTAGCAATTGCAGCATGTTTCTTGACAGTACTTCTCTTCTCAATAACAAACAATCTTTTCTCTTCATCTAGGGCTTTCTGCTTTAGTTCAGCCTCTTTCTTTTCTTTATCAACCTTGGTTCGTTCCAAGATGATAAGTTGTTCAAAATCTGAAATTTGATTCAAAAGAAATTTAGCATTCAGCTCAAGAGAATTAATCTTATTTTCATAAGATTCACGTTCAGTACAAAATCTTTTCTCAATTTCTATAATCTTATTCTTCTCTTTCTCCAAAACTTTCCTTTCAACATTTAAATCCTTTTCCGCTTTCAAAACCTTTTCTTTCTCTAGATTCAGAAGCTTTCTTAGGTCAACCATGTCACTTTCAGAATTATGAGATTTATCAGTTTTAGAATGCTTTCTACCTAAAGAGTTTCTTTCAGCTCTTAATTCACTCTGAACTTCTTGGAGTTTGTGAAATAGATCGTTATTAGACTTACTCCATGTTTTCAATTCAATATCACAATCTTTTCTTACATCATTCAGAGAATTTCCAAGTTTATTAATTTGATTTTTGAAATCATTCTCAACTCTTTCTAAAACCTCTTTCTGCTCTTTTTGCAGATTTGCAATGAATTCTACATTAGAATGGTTCTCATAAACAATGTTTATGTATTTTTCTTTATAGTCCACTATGCTCGTTTCCAGCTTCCAAATCTGAGCCCTCATCTCTTGATTCTCCTTCTCTAGGATATCTACCATTAAAAAATTTGATTTAGGATCAAATGCTGTGAAATCAATGAAAGAAATCAAAAACAATCAATAAGCTCAAAAACAAACAGAAAATCCAAAAACTGTTGAGAAAAATAGAAAAACAGCGAAAAACCGTCAAAATCAGTAAAACAGTCAGAACAGTTGAAAACAGTTAAAACTAATTAAAAACAGTTTACGCGACAAAAAAAATTCAAAAATTCTCAACACAGTTAAAACAAACCAAACAGATAAAATATGTTCATATACAGTGAAAATTTTCAAAAACAGTTCAAATCTAAACAAGATGAGACCTCAAGGAAAGTATATAAGAAAACAAAGTCAAATGATCAACTATTGAAATTTGCAACAAACTTTGGTCAAGGAGTCAAGCCGGACAATGCACTGTCCGGATTAGGATACGAAATACACAAATCACGACTAAGGGATTGTCCGAGAATCGAATCGGAAGAAAACTCGTGAGCGATTAAGCTAAGTACGGACAATGCTATGTCTGAGTTTATGGATGCAAGAACAAATCAAGTCACGACCAAGGCAGTGTGCGAGGAGCCTCTAATCCGCCTAAGGAAGTATCCGGAGATGTTTAATCCCGAAGTCTAGTTGTCCGAGCAAATCTAAATCCGGACAAAAATAACTTGCAACTAAGTGTTATACCTTGTGCTTTGATGACCGATATAACCTAAATCGTGTGACCTTGTGAGTGGTTTACTAAGACTCCGGACAAGTGGAAGTGACGAAGTCCTAAACCGTGTAAAGAGGTGACCGAGGATGGCTAAACCGGACAGGTTGAAAATCACCAAAACACTTTTAGAAAACCCATATTTGTATAAGTAACAAATAAATAGTGTTTTATTAAAACAAACTTTTTTTTTTCACGTCATATAGATGAAACAACTTCATTTTATCACATCAAACCCACTGTGGTATCAAACTTGTCACTTTATATAAACAAGTAATCAAGTTGTCGCATCAAATATAATATACACCAATCTTATCGCACCTCATTGATGCGATAACTCAAATTTGTCACATCACATACATGCGATAACTTTCTTTGTCGTACCTTAAGGATGCGATAACCCAATTTTGTCGCATCTCAAGGATGCGACCCAACTTATCGCATTCAACAGATGCGATAAACACACTTTGCCGCACCATTCAGATGGGATACTAGTAACTTGTCGCACCATATAGATGCGATAAACTCAACATGTCGCATCACAAGGATGTGATAACCAACAGTTCAATTTTTAATCCCAATGTCATCGCATCACACTATGCGATAAGAATCACACTCATCGCATCATATAGATGTGATGGCATAATCCCATGATCAAAAAGATCATCATTTCCCAGAATTTAATTACGCCACCCTTATCCCAGTATACCCATCTCGTGATTATGTCACTCTTATTACAAAGATATATTCAACTTCTGATTATGCCACCATTATTACAAAAGAAATACCTATCTCCTGATTATGCCACCCTTATTAACAAAAATATTCATCTCCTGATTATGCCACCTTTTACAATCAAATGATAAAATCTTATCAAAACCTACAATTTATGCTAATAGATAACATATAATCACCAAGTATTAATGTATGAAACCTTATGTTTTCTTCACCCAAAAACACAATAAATAATGTTCTAAAAATAAAAATCACCTTATGATTACATACATATAAAGATGATAAACAACAGCAAATTCAGTCAAGAACACAAAATCAACTTCTTCTTTCTTCCTTTCATTTCATGTTTTCTCAAACTCAAAGAGAACACAAAAGAATACACCGGCTTCTTCGTTTCTTCTTTTTAATCATCCCAAGTAAAAGAAAATATCCCCAATAAACTATCTTTTTAAAAATATAAGGTGTAAGGATTTAGAATATTTTAAGCATAAATTCAAAACAACCCCTCAACTTTCGGTCACTATTAAAAAAAACCTCAAACTTCCACCATCCAACAACTCGGTTATATCAGTATCCTCCCCTCAAAAGAATTTCGTATCAGAATTCATTCAATCAAATAACTGAGGATATTTGGTTTTCATTTCTAACTCTAGTTCCCAGGTAGCTTCCTACCCTTTATAAAATTGCCACTGGACTTTCACTAGACTGATTTCTTTATTTCTCAATACTATATCCGGTCAATGACGTCCCACAAAGTTCAACTTTTCGTCAATATGAATCTCAGGTAGGGGCACGATCATATTCAGATCAGTAAACACTTCCGTAGATTAGAAACGTAGAAAGTGTTGTGAATAGCGTTGAGTTTTTCTTGTAACTCTAACTGGTATGCTACTATACCAACCCTTTTACAGATTCTGAATGCCTAATATACCTACGACGCAGTTTACCTCTCTTCACAAAACGTACAATACCTTTCCACGGAGAAACTTTCAACATCATAAAATCTCCTACTAGAAATTCAATCGGCTTACGGCACTTGTCGGCATAGCTATTTTTTCGTTCTTGAGCTGTCTTTATTCTTTCTCGAATTCGATCTATCTTTTTATTCGTTATCTGAACAATCTCCGGATCAGCCAATTGTTTCTCCCCACCTCATTCCAACACAACGACGTTTGAAACTTTTTTCCATACAGAACTTTATATGGTGCCGCTTGGATACTAGAATGATAACTGTTGTTATAGGCAAATTCAATCAAAGGCAGATGATTCTCCCATAATCCCCCAAAGTCAATGATACAATCTATTAACATATCTTTGAGGGTCTGAATCGTTCTCTCACTCTGCCCATTAGTCTGAGAGTGATACGCCGTAATTAACCGAATTTGAGATCTCATGGCTTTCTGAAAGATTTCCCAAAATTTTAAGTTAAATCGACTATCCCTATCTGAAATAATTGATAAAGGAACACCGTGACGAGTCAAAATTTCATCGATGTAGATCTTTTGGAAGTATTTCTAACAGATAAGTCTCTCTGGTTGGTAGAAAGTGCACATATTCGTCGAACGATCTACGATAACCCAAATGACATCATATCCTTTTGGTATTCGCGGCAATTTCATAATAAAATCCATTGTGATATGATCTCATTACCACATAGGAATGTTCAAGGATTGTAAATTCCATAGGGTCACTGATGTTCAATCTTTACCTGAAGACAGATCAGACATCGTTCAACATATCGCACGATATCTTTCTTCAACCTCGGCCACTATAGAATGGTTTTAAATCTCTGTACATTTTATTGGTTACTAGATGAATTGAGTATTGAGATCTGTGACTTTCTTTCAAAATTAGTTCACGGTTGTTTCCGAGACGAGGCACCCAGATTCTACCTTGGAAACATAAGATTCCATTATCATTCTTTATCATGGTTGCTATTATTCCTCCAATTCTTTTAGCTTGAACATTCTTTCCTTTATTGCATCAATAAACATCCCATACCTAACCTTGAAACATCACTGTAACTACGAAATCTCCTGACCCTTCTGGTTATGATAACATTGGAGCATTGTATAACCGATATTTTAACAACTGGATGGCCTTAGATTGGCCTTCTCCCCATTCATACTTAATGCTCTTTCTTGTCAATGTGGTTAAAGGTGTAGTGATCCGATAAAAATCTTGAATAAATTTTATGTAATGCCCTACCAAACCAAAGAAACTAAGGATCTCGGTAGGTGTTCTCGGTACTTCCCATCTTTCAATGGCTTCAATCTTTGCAGAATCAACTTTTACCCCTGCTTCTGAAATAATATGACCTAAGAATTGAACTTCTTTTAATCAAAACTCACATTTTGACAGTTATACGTACAACTTTTCTCTTTTTAGAAGTTCGAAAATCGAACGAAGATGTTCAACATGCTCGGCTTTCGATCATGAGTAAATAAAATAAAGAAAATAACAAATTTATCAAGTTATTCGTCACATACTCTATTCATCAGATCTATAAATGCGGCTAGAGCATTAGTCAATCCGAACGGCATAACCAAAAACTCGTGATGTCCATATCTGGTTCGTCAAGCAGTTTTAGCGATATCTTCGTCCTAGACTTTCAATTGATGATATCCCGACCGCAAATCGATTTTTGAGAAATAACTGGCAAAACTAACATATCAAATAAATCATCGATTTTAGGTAAGGGATACTTACTATTTATGGTCAATTTGTTCAATTCTCGGTGGTCAATGCGCATCCTTATTGTTCCATCTTTCTTTTTGACAAACAATACAGGAGCACCCCAGGGAGATGTGCTTGTTCTCATAAAACCCTTATCTTTTAACTGGGTCACTAATTCTTTCACTTTAGATGGTGCCAGACGACATGGTGCTCTGGCCACCGATGTAGCTCCGGGTGTAAAGTCAATTTTGAATTCAACTGTCGATCGGGAGGTAAATTGGTCAAATCATTAGGAAATACTTCGGGATACTCACAAACTACTAAATGGATTCATGTTTACCTTTCTCTTTCTTTGAATCAACCACATAAGCTAGAAAACCTTGGTACCCCTTCTGAACACACTTCCGAGCTTTCATAACAGAAATCAAGCTTGTATGATGATCTCGCAATCACCATAAATCAAAATTGGCCCATTCCCCGGTAAATCAATATGTATCATTTTTTTATTACACACAATACTTTCTTGATTCTTTGCCAACCAATCCATGCCCACCACCAATCAAATTCCTTTATCGGCATCGGGAATAATCGGATCGGTAACACACATCCCTCAACCTCTATTTGGCATTAAACACAATGGTAACAAATACTTGACTATTATTAGAAGTATCAACTAGTAATGCATAGTCTAGGGGCACATATTTCATGTATAAATACCCAACAAATAAAGGTTATACAAATAAATAATTTGCACCATAATCATATAACACCTTAGCATATACTGAGTTTATGAGAAACGTACTCGTTACCACATCAAGGATTTCCTATGCCTCCCCTCTTGTCATCTGAAATGATCGCCCTCTAGACCTGTTAGATTCACCCCTCTTTATGTTGATTCCCCCATGAGTACTCGGAGTGTTTCCACTAAGAGTTAATCTCAGATTCTTTAATTGAGAACACCCTAATTTGAAGTGATTTGGAGAATCACACTGGTAGCAACATTGAGGCATTCGGCAATCTCGGGAGATATGCCCTGACTTTCCACACCTGAAACAAACTCTTTGATCCACATTACAATCACCCTGGTGAACACGGTGACATCTTTGACAAGGTCGTTCATTGAATCGCTGAACTAGACGATTTTCTGTTTTTACAAATTTTGGTCTCCTAAACTCTGTAGAAGACCCCTCCCACTTTCTCTTTCTACCACCTTTTCTCCCGTTTGTCTGTTCTTATTTCTCTTCGTAGTTTCAGCTGTGTCCATTAGAGATGGAAACCTAACGGGATTCAACGCAATTACAAATTCTCTAATTGAGGGTTTCAATTCCCAAATATATCGTTCCACCTTGCGGGATTCAGATGATATGTAATACTCAGCAAATCAGGAATATTTAATAAACTTTTCCATATACTCCCGTTCAGTTAAGTTCCCTATTCTAATTTCAAAAATTCTTCTTTCAATTGCCTTACTGCTGCTTTTGGATAGAATTGTTCTTTAAATCTATCTACAAATTCCATCCATGACATGTATTGTAAAATGTTGGATTTGCCAATGACTCAACCTCCCACCAAAACAAAGCATTGGATTTATGTATAGATACAACGTATTTGACCCGATCTTCATATGAACATTTACTTATATTAAAGACTTATTAAATTTATTTTAGCCAACACATGGCCTTTATTGGGTCTTTCTCTCTAGAAAAATTGGGGGTTTACATGTCAGAAACATCTTGATATCACCCCCTTTTGCACTTGAAAATTGAACTTGCAAATTAATTTCCACACGTTTAGTTTCTAATATAGTAGTAATTCCTAGAATAGAAGTCAAGGTATCTCGTAACTTATTCATTTCTTCTGCGAGCATATCCCGAGTAACGTACTCAAGATGTTGAATTGATTCCTTATTAATATTTTCTTGAATAGATTCAACTTGATGTGGATGAACCTCAGGATGACTACTTCGCCCTCTTCCTCGAACCCTTCCTATGCTCCTTCCCCTACCTCTCCCTCTACCTCGATTAACAGGTAGATTCTCTTGAACATTTTCCAGTGAAGTTTTTCTTTCATCTAGGCTTATAAGAGCAATCCTTTCAGACCTTCTAGAGTGACTTGCCATCTGTCAATTTATAAAATTTAATATTCACATAATTAAATTTCTAAAATATAATAAGGTATCCAAGCACATATATATACCTGTAAACCCATGGTTACATTGGCAAGTTGTAATTTGAATTTACCTTACATATCGTTTTTTAACTATCATATGTATTTCAGAGGTTCTACACACGTCATCAACTCTTAATAGGCAAATAATACAGTTTAAGTTTAGGCATCATATTGAATACCTAAATCTCTTAAACTCATGCTCTAATTCCAAACTTGTAACACCCCATTTCACATTTGCATATAATCCACATATTTCGTATAACATGAAATTCAAATAATTACACACTGGTCCGAAATATATACAAAATGCTACACTCAAAAGTAGTTATATATATATATATATATATATAGACTTGAAATCATGTGAGACCAGCCTGTTTTTGTGAGACACGTGAGACCAATATTTTACACTTAAAACTTCACAGCAAAATGCTGTGAATGTGACTTTTTTTAAACCTTCACAGTGTTTTTGTTGTGAAGGTTACATGTAAAAATGTGGTCTCACGGGTCTCACGAAAACAGGCTGGTCTCACGTGAACCCAACCCTATATATATA
>NC_037539.1:23251648-23259580 GCF_001531365.2 Cynara cardunculus var. scolymus | reverse complement strand
ATATATTTCATATAAGCCTAGTACAAGACTTGTAAACATAACAAATTTCAAGTACAATAATATAACATTTTTCAAAATCCATGTATATAAGGAATAAAAAATTTCCTTCACACTTTACCTTTTCCCATATCTTCCGATTGTGCCCGACTTGTAATGCACATTTTAAAACACAAAATGAGAGTTAGGTCATAAGGTCTAGTGAGAAATCCCTTTTGAGTGCAATTACAGGGTGAAAATCACAAAAACACTTTTAGAAAACCCATATATGTATAAATAACAAATAAACAGTGTTTTATTAAAACAAATCTTTTTGTCGCATCATATAGATGAAACAACTTCATCTTATCACATCAAATCCATTCTGGTATCAAACTTGTCGCTTTAAATAAATAAGTAATCAAGTTGTCCATCAAATATAATATACACCAATCTTATCGCACCTAATTGATGTGATAACTCAAATTTGTCGCAGCATATATATGTGATAACTTTCTTTGTCGTACCTTAAGAATACGATAACCCACTTTTGTCACATTCAACAGATGCAATAAACACATTTTGTTGCACCGAGATGTGATAACAGTAATTTGTCGCACCCTATCAATGCGATAAACTCAACATGTCGCATCACAAGGATGCGATAACCAACACTTCAATTTTTAAGTTGCATCGCATCACACTACATGATAAAATTCACGCTCATCGCATCATATAGACGTGATAACGGAATCCCATGATAAAAAATATCATCATTTTCCAGAATTTGATTATGCCTCCCTTATCCCAGTATACTCAGCTTCTGATTATGCTATCTTTATTACAAAGATATACCTATCTCTTGATTATGACACCCTTATTATAAAAAATATCAATCTTTTGATTATGCCACCCTTAGTACCAAAAATATCATCTCCTGATTATGCCACCCTTATTATAATCAGATGATAAAATCATATCAAAACCCAAAGTTTATGCTAACATATATGAAATCTTACGGTTTCTTCACCCAAAAATATAATAAATAATGTTTTCAAAATAAAACTCACCTTATAATCACATAGATATAAAGATAATAAACATCAACAGATTCAGTCAAGAACACAAAAATTATTTTCTTCTTTCTTTCTATCCTTTTATAGTATGCTCAAACTCAAAGAGAACATAGAAAAGTTTACCAGCTTCTTCTTTTCAATTATCCCAAGTAAAAGAAAATATCCCCATTAAACTCTCTTTTTAAAAATATAAGGTGGTGTAAGAATTTAAAATATTTTAAGCACAAATTCAAAATAACCCCTTTAACTTTCTACCATATTCAAAAACAACCCCAAACTTCCACTAACCAACAACTCGGTTATAACAAATTCTAACATTGTAAACTAATTAATTTTGACGTCTTTATTTTTCGTCTTGAATATTCATAGTATTTTCAATCAATTTTTTTTTATCTTTGTCAAATTGAATGTGTATTATTTTCATCATCGTCTTTAACATTTTTATGTGATCAAATTGAATGGGATTTAAATATAAAACATTTGATATTCTTTTTAAAGAAGACTCGGTTCTATTTAAATATTTATGATTTTTTATTGCATTAACTTTGCTATTAATAACCACAAAGTTATTGTTTTAGAAAGAATTGTTTGTATTTATGAGTTTTGCTATTTATTTATTAAAAACCGATATAAATTTATTTATATAAATAGAAAAATACAATATTATATATGAAGAAATAAAATATCAATATTTTGAAGTTCAAAGTTTTTTTTTTTTTACCAATATCAATATTGATATTGTATAATTATACTGAAAACATTTATTTATTTAAACTGATCTTATTTTATTTATAATCAAATCAAGCTATTTAAACTATGAATTAGATTAATGAATCATTTTTAAATAAACCAATTTAAGTTACAATTGATGTAACACATAAAAAATGTCAAATTTCTTAATGTAGTTGATGAAATATCAATCTTAATAAGGAGATGTCTTGTTCACGGAATGAAACTTGATAGAACTGGAATTCATCAAATGAATTTGACTTTGAAAAAATTGGAATAGAATTTGATTGGTAGGAATTAGAATGAAATCTATCAATAGAATTGGAACAATCGTCTTTGTTTGGACTATCTCACCCATCGCCCCGCCCCGCCCTACCAACCACCATGTCACTATTGTCGTCGTCACAGCTATCACGCCCCACCCTACCTAAACCCTGGCCCACAAGGGGTTGTTGGGGGCTGGAAGGGTGGGGCGAGGCTATAAGGGTAGGGCTAGAGTGGGGCAGTAGGTGGCAAGGTGGTAGTTGTGACGACTATAGTGGTAGGATGGTGGTTAGTGGTGGGTCGGAATATGGTAAGGTGGGGCGCTAGGGGCGGGACGGTGGGGTGGGTAGGGTTAGGTGGCGGGGTGGTAGCTGTGATGATGATAGTGGTGGGATAGTGGTCAGGTGGTTGGGGCTGGGAGTGGGTGGGTATGACGACAATAATAGTGGCATGGTGTTTATCAGTGGGTTAGGGTAGGGTGGGGTGCGGTTGTGAACACAACAATAGTGGTGTGGGGGTGGGGGGTTAGGTTAGGGGCGGGGTGCGTGTTGGGACGGTGGGGTCAGGATGGGTGGCAACTATGACGACGACAGTGGTGGGATGGTGGTCAGGTGGCTGGGAGTGGATGTGTATGACGACAACAATTGTGGCATGGTGGTTAGTGGTAGGTTAGGGTGGGGGTGAGTGGTAGTTGTGACAACAATAATAATGGTGTGGTGGTGGGGATTAGGTTAAGGGGTGACATTAGCGGTAGTAGCATGGTCGTAATAGTGATGTATAGTGAGTGACCGGGTGTGGGTGGGTGTGATGACAACAATAGTGACATGGTGGTTAGTGGTGGGGTAGAGTGGGTGGGTGGGGATGGGTGAATGCGACAGTAGTGGCGTGGTGGTGGTGGGGGGTTAGGGGTGGGGCATGATGAATAATAGCAGCATGGCCGTGGTGGGTGGTGATGGAATTCAATTCCTTCCATTATACCAATGAATGATGAATTCATTAATTTGTGGAATTGAATGGAATTTGAAGGATTCTATCCTTTTCCAGAAATAAACCAAACAAATGAATTGGAATTTGATCAAAAGAATTTATCATTCCAATTCCATCAAATTCCTTCGAATTCCGCGAACCAAACGGCCCCTAAGGGTTTATTATTATAAATTTAGTGATAAGTTTTATTATTACTTATTAAATAGGTTTTATAGAAAGAGAGTTATATTTAGGGGAAATTAATCAACCATTTTTCGCTTGAGGTTTCACCTTTTAACTATTTCTATTCTAAAATCATCAATGTCATTAGGCGTGTAGCATGGATCAAATTTGTAAAATAGTATAGGTCCGCAAGTTATAGGTCTGTAATTTGTGGAGGTGTTGGGACTAATTTACATATTTGGTCTCTACACTTACGAACTTGGGTTAAAAACTTTTTTTCTTACATTTTGACCTCTTATCAAATTCCAGACCTGTCACTTGCACACTAGTAACATTTTGATGATTTTAGAAAAAAAAAATTGACTAATAGATGAAACAGACATCTGATTATTTTAATTAATTTTCGTATATTTAATTACATTAATCAAAATATTCCAATACTTATTAAACTGTCATTAATCTTATAACTTTTAATTCATTTTAAATCCAATTTATATGTATAAATAAGTGGATGAATAAGTCACTAGTTTTTTAGGGTACGTTTGGTATACTAGATAGGGATAGGACAGAACAGGACAGGGATCCTTGTCCCATGTTTGACATGAATTTTATGTGGAACAGACAAGAACAGAGTGGAACAGGCCTGTTCCACCCCTACCCCATGAAACAGGGTGAAACAAGGTGGAACAGACTTATATTTTACCAATATAACCTCAAACTAAATTAATTATCTTCTAAAACATCAAATAGGTCTCTCTTTTATATTTTATTCATTCTTTAAATTTTATTTATTGTATTTTATGTTTCTTAAACTTTCATTTTACTGTCCTCAAAATATTATTTTTATACGGTTTCTATATTTTTATTAATTTATGTAATTTATTATATGTTAATAATAAAAAATCATGTAGAAAAGATATAAAAATAAAAATATAAAACCACATAAACATTTTATTTAGTGTCATTTTAATTGTTTTGACGAAAACTTCAAATGATATATTTTGTTATAAAAAATAATTATTATATTATAATTTAATAAATTACATAAATTGTTTTCTTGATTTTATCACCATCAAACGTATTGCGTAAGGTTCACACATGCAATTTATTGTTTTCTATGAGTTTTGTGTGTTTTCCCTTGATCAAAGTAGTAAATATTCGATTTTGATCTTACAGGAATGATTGTACATGTGATAGGTGAATTTTTTTGTTTACTGGAAACCAAGTTTTGTGAATGTGATGATACTATATGGGATCACTAGCCAAATTGTTTTCTTGATGCTATATTTTATTTACTATTTGATATTTAATCCATTTTAATTGATTGTGCGCTTGTTGGTAGTAGTATTTTCTTCTTAGTATGGAATGCATATAGATTTGCTTCGATAACGAATTCTTGATGCTTATATTATATTTACCTTTTTCATAAATCATTAGTTGATTATGAAATCATGTATTTTTGCAAATGTACTTTTGCAAGTAGTAGTGGTTTGATGTAAGTTATACCTTGCACATCGTATTTGTTAACATTTATATTGATTATTTAGTGGAAAAAAACACTAAACAGCTCACTGGGGGTAAATTGGTTATTTTAACCAGTTCTGTCCAGTCCTGTCATGTCTTATCAAACGCTGAACAACTGTCCTGTCATGTTCTGTCCTGTCATGTCCTGTCTGCGTACCAAACACACCATTAAAGATTATATCTATACCTTTGTGTTTTTAAGTGGCCAACGACCGCGGCTATTTGTGGTTCAACTATTCAAAGTCGAGCTTATTAATTACCAAGTTAGAGTAGATCTCGGATACACACTAAAACTTTTTAAACTAAATGAATTAAGTTTCGTAATATTAATGTTTGACTTTAACTTAGGCCGTACGAAAGCTCGATTAAATTTCGAGCCGTGAAGCCCAATCGAGCTCAGATAACTTGTAACTCGACTCGTTAACTTCCCTACTCATATCGATTATCTTCAGTTTGGAAATTTTGTCCACGATCCTGAAACTACCTTTTCCATCATATAATTAAAAGAAAATTATTGTAAATTATTGTGAGGCTTTAAGAAAATATTTTAACTTTAAATTAAAAAGCATGGAACCTTTTTATGCCATAACAATCTTGTTGACCATTCCAACTTTTTTCAAAAAAGATAATGCGATACCCATTCACAACCTAAACAAAATGATTAAGAAAATAAATAATTATTAAAAAAATGGGAAGTTATATAAACTTCCTAATTTTTAATATTAGGTTTTTATCCAACTTTTAAAGTTTGGCTTCAAATAAGTGTTTGGTTTATATAATGAAATTTGATAGGATTGGAATTCATCAAAAAAATTTGACTTTGAATGAACTGGAATGATATTTATTAATGGAATTTGACCACATGTTTGGTTGAGAAGAATTGGGATAGAATCTCGCAAAAAGAATAGAAATATGAATCTATCAGGGAAGGGGGAACGTTTGTGACGACGACAATAGTTATGTGGTGGTGATGATAGGGGTCGGGTTGGTGGTAGTGGAATGATAACAATAATAATTGATGGTGGTGGTGGTGGTGGATATGTTTCCGGCGGGAGCGGTGCGAGACAGGGAGTGGGTTAAAATTGATGAGAGCTTATTTTTTTTTCTTTCTAAATCATGTTATATTTTCCATGAAATGAAATTCATATTTTTCACATATGCTAGGAATGATCAAATCCTTTGACCAAATTCCTTAGTGATGTTTGGTTCACGAAATGAATTGATTGAATTCCACCAGATTCCACCAAATTTCATGGTTTAGGGATTTGACCTTCTTCTCAAATGATCCTTCCTTTATATATATATATATATATAGGGTTGGGTTCACGTGAGACCAGCTTGTTTTCGTGAGACCCATGAGACCACATTTTTACACGTAAACTTCACAGCAAAAACACTGTGAAGGTTTAAAAAAAGTCGAACCTTCACAGCAAAAACACTGTGAATGTTTTAAAAAGTCACCTTCACAACATTTTGCTGTGAAGTTTCAAGTGTAAAATGCTGATCTCACGGGTCTTACGAAAACAGGCTGGTCTCACATGATCCCAAGTTTATATATATATATATATATATATATATAACATTTTTATTGGTAAGAATAATGGTACAAGTAAAGCTATCATATGAGTTCATTGAAAAGGAGAGTCATTCTAACGTTTTAAAAGTGAAAAGTAGAATAGAAGTGATATAAAGAAAATAATTGAAGAGGGATGGGAATAGCTTTAAATTGAAGCATTGATTTGGGACACTTTTTGGGTACTTTGAGGAGAGAAGCCTTTGGAGACTTCATACTCAATGGGACCAATCAAGAATGATATAGTTAGTAGCACATACATGCTTGATGGTATTTAGCTTAAAGATTATATATCTTAATCAATTGATATTACGTTATTACACGTATTAGGTATAATCCATGATAACCAGATCTAGAAGTTTTTCTTCATTAAAGAGTTGTAAAAGAGAAAACCTAGGTTGAGGCTGTTGGAGATCATTCTTAAGTGCACTTACGAGATAGTTTTAACAGTTTTCATGTGAGTAGTATTGGATCCGTGTAGGTGTAGGGGACCATATCATCAGTGACTAAGAAGGACATTTGCATATGCCACATCCATGAAATGGGCACATCAGTCTAGAGGGATATGTCGATTCATAAATTTACAAGTTGTATATTTATTGAGACGATGACACTACAACAAAATTGGGTTTATAGGACGCCACCAATTCCAAAGCGTCCTAATAGATTGCTTTATAAGACTCAATTTATAGGAGAAAAATAACAAAGGGTTATATCTAAAGGCGTATGTAATAAGTTTATAGAATGTTTTTAGGCGTCCTAACAAGTTTCTAGGACACTTTTAATACAAAACGTCCTATTAGGTTATTTTATAGGACACTTTGTCATAAACCCATCTTTTTATAAGACACTTTTTTAAATAGTATTCTATAAAATAGCTAGTGCGACGTTTTGTACTAACAGTATCCTAAAAAACTTGTTAAGACGCTAAAAAACGTTCTATAAACTTATTACAACGCCTTTAAATAAGACCCTTTATTTTTTTGTCCTTAAAGTTTTCTCAAACATTAAGATCCACAAAGACAACCCTAACTTGGATGATCATTTTGAGATCTTCACCAATGGATATGCAAATGTTTCCATTGCTTTCTTAGTATCAATTCTTTTTCATCACATTATGTTGACGTTTTTTAAGAGAAGCTAAAGTCGGAAGTCTTATTTCACTTCTGATTAATAAGAGGTGGCGTTGAAGTTTGAAATCCGAATCAATAAAACTGTTTGTTTCTGTAAACTGACAAACGTCTGAAGTCTGAAATTTGAGTTAATAGTTTGTTTTCATAAAATTTTCATTGCCGAAATTTATCTCAACAATTGCTTAACAGATGGAAACAGTAAGAACCTTTTGGATACCTTTTAGACTTTCATTGTTATCTGGAATACCGCCAGTGAGTTTGTTTGCGGAAAGATCAATATTTTTGATAGAAGATAGATCGCCAATAGAAATTCTTGTTTCACATTAATTTTCTAACCTAACCTATACGTACAAAAATTATATATAAATATATACACACACATATGTATACATACATATATATATATACACACACATATGTATACATACATATATATATATATACATATATATATACATATATATATATATATATAGGAGTGATCATATGAAAACCGCCCTCATTTGTG
>NC_037539.1:23249907-23251298 GCF_001531365.2 Cynara cardunculus var. scolymus | reverse complement strand
GGTTTGCACGGTTTGTACAAATTAAGTGGTTTGCATTTGATCGCTCCCCTATATATATATATATATAGAGAGAGAGAGAGAGAGAGAGAGAGAGAGAGAAAGAGAGAGAGAGAGAAAGAAAGAGAGATGAACGATCAAATGCAAATCACCCAATTTGTACAAACCGTGCAAAACACCCTCATCCGTCGATTTCAATGTTTAATCTTATGAAATTTTTCATGAAATTGTTTAATCTTGTGAAATTGTTTGATATAATACTTTTTTTGATTTAGTTGTTTCATATATGGTTATGAAATTGTTTCATATAATACTTAATGGAATTTTAATGAAACTGTTTTATTTATTTCTCTAAAATTAAAATAATGAAGATGATAATATCCATGATTAACACACTCCATAATAAAAATGATTAATCAACCTCTCATAATTATAAAAAAATGAACAAAATGAAAAATTATGATTGGTTGAATGAGGTTTGTACGGTTTGTACATATAACGTGGTTTGCAAAGTAAACATTCTCTCTCTCTCTCTCTACATATATATATAGAGAGAGAGATAAAAAGAGAGATCTAGAGAGAAAGAAGGTGGGGGCATGTAATTCACATTAGTGATGAAAGGATGGTGGCGTCCCTAGTGAAGAAAGAGCAATAGCTAAAGAGAATCAAAGAAAAAGGAAAATAAGAGGAATTCAGATATTAGTTTACCTCTTATTTATTCAGTACTGTTAAGTTATAAGAGACTCTAAGAATAATAAAAAAAATAAACAGTCTGAATTACAAAACGTCTGAAGAAATCATATATAAGTCGTAGTTAAGTGCTGAAAATGGAAAAACAAACAAGGCATAAGTGAGGTTCCATGTTTAGACAACAATTTTTATATAGAGAGTAGTTCTTGGGACTTCTTTTTTCATAGGTCGTTAGTTCGAGTCTTTAAAGGGTCATGAAGATTTTCCTGGCCGTTATTTTCAAGAGTCCTATAAAATAAGTTGATGTGTGTAAAGCCTAACTTGGGATTAAGTAAAACATTGATATATCAATTAAGATTTACTAGAAGCGTACTCGCGCAATGCAGTGAGATACATCGTGATTTTAATATTTCATTTTATTATTTATCTCAGTCGATGTTATAATGTGACTTTGTGTGATTTTAAGAAAGCGATGATGTTTTTAGTTTTGAATAAAATATATGTTTGAAAATATCATAAAAATTTGCCAAAAATATATCGATATTAGTATCAAATTAACTATTTGAAATTCCTCATTTTTTAATGTAATTTTTTAATTCAATTTTTTTATAATTTAATTTATGTACAATAACGAAATAATTTATATTTGGTTTAATAATATAATTTTTTTATAAAGATAATAATTATTTATTTTGTTGGAACTC